>NC_089788.1:44820478-44825478 GCF_040412425.1 Macrobrachium rosenbergii
TGTGGATGAGTGTGGAAAAATGAAGGGGGGTAACTGTGGTTTGGTTCTATAAACAATGTATCGAGTTCAGGGAATACTTGGGTGGAATTGCTAAACTGTAATGATTCAGTTCGGAATTATCAGAAGGGTACTTATGCAATCAACTTTGTTGACTGGGTCGATGAAGATAATTCAGTTGCTATTGTCAGGGACATACGTAGATTTTCAGAAGCAGATTTACAGGCTAGGAGGCAGGTTTTTAAGGATCATTTAGCCAATGCTAATTTTAAAGAATATGTTAAGGGTGTGGAAGATGTTTTGGCTGAGTTTGCAGACATGGTTGCATCTTAAAGGGGATAAGATAGGGTTAACAAAGACGTTAGAACACAAGGTTCATTTAGAGAATAAGACTAAGCCTATTTTTGTCCCTTCATATAGGATTCCTTTTAAGATTAGAGAACAGGTAGAGCAAGAGGTTAATAAGTGAGAGGAGGAAGGCATTGTTAGGCCCAGTTCCTCACCTTTTAATTTACCATTGTTAGCAGTGCCTAGGAAGGATGGTTCAGTGCGAGTTTGTGTGGACTTTAGGAAGTTGAACGAGAAAACCATTCCTGATGTTACCCTGTGGTGTGTTTGCTGGATTTATTTGTTGAGATTAGGGCAAGAATATTTATTCTTCAATTGACCTGATGCAAGGGTATTTGCAAGTACCGCTTAGTGATGAGAGTCGAAAGTACACGGCTTTCTCTTTGCTGAACAGGCATTATGAGTTCACGCAGATGCCGTCTGATTTATCAGGTAGTTCTATGACATTTACTAGGCTAATGAATACAGTTTTGCATGGCTTGTTAGGGAAGTCCATATTTATCTATATGGACCATATATTAGTTGCCACTGATTTGGCAGAGGAAGTTCTTAGGGAAGGTTTTAGGAGGCTTAGGTTAGCGGGTTTGAAGATAAAATTAGCTAAGTGTAATTTCCTGAAGAAGCAGATAGCATATTTGAGTCATGTCATTTCTAAGAAGGGTGTTAAAGTGAATGAGGATTAAGTTAGGGAAATTGTAGATTTTGCTGCTCCCAAGAATAAGAAACAGATTCGTTCTTTCTTAGGCACGGCTGGATTTTTTCGTAGGACTGTGAAAGGTTTTTCTATTCTAGCGTCTCCTTTAATAGATGTCCTGAGGGATGATGTACAGTTTGTATGGGGTGATGGGCAGCAATCAGCTTCTCAGAATATTAAGGATACCTTAGTGAATCCCACAGTGTTGAAATTTCCTGATTTGGAACATCCTTTCAACCTGCTGACAGATGCCAGTTGTGATGATATAGGGGCCCACCTTATGCAGAAGTTCAATGGAAGGCTCCATCCAATTGCATTTTACAGCGGGAAGTCTAAGACATGGGCTACTAATGAACGGCTATGGTCGGTAGTGGACAATGAGGCCTTTGCCATAGTATTTAGTTTGGTTCATTTTAAGATGTTGCTGATGGGAAATCAAGCAGAGGTTCTTACGGATCATAAGCCATTGTTGGATCTATTCACTAAGCCGGATCTTTCCTCTAAAAAGAGCTAGGTGGTATGTGACAATCAGGGATTTTGATGCCAAGTTTAAGTATAAAGTTTTCTGATGCAGATGGTGCTTATGTATGTTATGTATATGGAGATTGCATAGACTGTTATATTAATTTAGTAGAAGCTAAACAGGATGAAGATGAGATTTTGGCAGATGCAAAAGCGTTTCTTAGAGGGGAATTGGTTAGGAAAGGTTATAAGTTACCTTTTGCAAGGCTTGAATTAGAGGGTAATTTGTTAGTTAGGAAGTTTAGATACAGACTGAGAAATAATGAGGATAAGGGTGATATGATGAAAATAGGTTTTCCTAGGAGTTTAGTACCTACGGTTCTGGATATTGTTTACTGTAGGTCTGGCAGTCCTTCTTTTGGAAGAATATGCTCATGTCAGTGGAAGACTGTGAGAGGTTGTTCAGTTTGTGATGCGTGTAAGCTGAGGGTTGTTTCTTGTAAATTGGGTTCTTCTCCTAATCCCTGCAGACCTTTTTCTAGGGTCCATATGGATCTGCCACCCAATTTCAGTGAATCTAGTTATGACCATAGGCACTTGTTGGTGGTTGTTGACAAATTAACTAGGGTTTATAGAGATTTTTCCTTAGAAGCATAAAACAGCGGAGGAGGTGGCACTTGCATTCTTTAATGGATATATTTGTCGTTATGGGGTTCCTGAGGTGCTGATTACAGATGATGGGAGAGAATTTGTGAACAAGATGTTAGAGTGTCTTGTGGATGTAACTGGCATTTGGAAAGTCACTATTATTCCCTATAGACCAGAAGCTAACGGGCTATGTGAACAGGTAAATAGGAAAGTAATTGAGGCTCTCAGAATGACTGTAGGGGGCAATGATGTAAATTGGGATCGATGTATTTCACAGGTGCAGCATGGCATCAATTCTATGGTTAGCGATACCATTGGGATGCTTCCCAATGAAGCGCTGTTTTGTTACCCAGTGCGGGGTGCATTTGATTTATTACCTATTCCGTCAATGGATGATATGGTGAAAGCACTAGTCTCTACTACTAAAGAGAGATATGCACGTCTTGCTAAGAATCTTGAAATGAAAATTCGGGATATGGTTGATAGGAGCAATGCAAAGCTGGATAGAGTTAAAGTTGCTGTGGGAGATAGGGTTTTTATGAAAATAAGTGTCAGGAATCAATTGAACTATATGCTAGGTCCTAAATTTGAAGGTCCTTTTAGGGTTGTAGAAGTAACCAAGGGGAATAGATTTCTGGTTCTAGATGAAAATGCTGGAGTGTCTCGGTTGACACATACTGTATATCTAAAACTAAAAAAACTTGTTAGTAGGAATCTTATGGGTTAATTCCTGTGATGTAATGTGGTTCTGACAATTTTTTCCCTCTCTTTCTTTTGTTTTTAATGGGTTTTAAAAGGCTGTGACAGGTATTTTTTTTTTTTTAACTGGGGAGGACGTCGGTCCAAAGAGTTATACAAATCTTTAATTGTCCAAGTTCAGAGGGTTTTATAGATGTATGGGTTCCCTTTTTTTTGTGTTTTTTTTTTCTTTCTCGTTTCGAGATCTGGAACTTATAGGTTCTTTCTTTGGTTTTTTATGCTGAAGTTTTGTATGCTCATGACTTTGGGGTCGTGGCATGGACTAATTCCGTAGTGAGGTTAGGCCTGGGTGTTATTATAGAAGAGGATTCTGATGTGTGGTTGTCGTCTGATGCAATATCTTTGAGCATGGAGTTTGAGAATAAAGTTCTGTTGCTTAGGGAATTTTCTGGGTGAGATAAATATTGGACGGAATCTGTCTGATCCATTAAGGGGTTGGCTAACTGAACTTAACGATACAGAGGTTAGAGTTCAGGATAGGATTAAGAAGACTTTAACATGGCTTCCAAATTTAGGTGCTTCGACTTTTCAGTTTTCTTTCTAGAAGGAGTAAGAGGGCTGCGCCTTTGGTAATTGGAGCCGTTATGATCATAGAATCGATTGTTAGTATGTCAATTGCTAATTTGATGAGAACTGAATAGGTATCGGCAGTTTTTGCTAGCCAGGATAAAACTTTGATGACCTTACAAGATAGTAAGGAGAAATTATGGGAGGGTTTTGAGACTTTGAGGGCTTCTTTAAATGGGTTATTGGTCACAGTTGATAGGATGGGGTTGGGGGAGACATAGATGTTACGATAGCTTTGTCTTCCTGTCAAACTACCTTGTTGAATATTGAGAAAGAAGTGGAATCCGTGTCATTGGAGATTCAAACACAGATCAAGGCAGTGGTTACCGCTTATAAGGGGCGAATTTTTGGGAGATATTCTATCTCTCGGGTGTTTAGAATCAACTTTTATGAATGCAGCATATCTGTATGGTTCTCAGGTAATTTTTACTGGGAAGAATTTGTATCGATACTACAGTATCATTAAAGTTTGCGTATCTGATATTGGGTTGCTTGTGGAAATTCCAGTTAGTAACTTGAAATCGTTTCATTGTTTTGTCATACGACCTTTCCCTAGTGGTTTTAATGGTTCAGTAATAGTATGGGATAGTGAGGAGACTATGTACCTTTTGGGCTGACTGTCTACATGACTGACTTACGTTATACACCACTTCCTCGCAGCAGCACCTTATGGAATGACTTCTATGAGCTTCAACGGATACAAGTTGGATATAAGGGTCATCTACTCAACGCCTGCACCTTTATGAGAGGATCCATGGTCTTTTGGGATATGTCGGGCGGGACGTCTACGAGTCGCCATCGTTACTGGGAGACATCTGTTTCGTGCAAAGGATTCGTGTGCACAGCATTCAACATGTGCAGTCGTAAGCCGTCCAAGATATTTGGATCATCAAGAATTCAAGATGTGAAGAGATGTGTTCTACAATGAACTGTTTATTGGAATAACAGTCATGCATACGAGACAAGTAACTTTTGTATCTAGTGCATATTGTTTGTTATGATTTTTTGCCAGCCCGTACTGAATGTTCGTTATGGATATTTGCTGTACCTGGGCGAAGATGCCTAGTGGTACGTGGGCCGAGGTCCTATTACTGATCAGGCTGATTAATTGCTGGCCTGTGAAAACGTCTTTCCTGTACAAGTGGATTCTATGTTGCTGTTGGTATTTTCCATGGTTAGAGACAGTGGGTATCCAACTCACTCATTCATGGCTTCCAGTCATGACCAAGATACATGGGGAGAATATGACAGATGGATGGAAGCTTTGAGATATCTGTGGGTGCAGAAGGCTGGGCCCTTTGAACACTGAACTTGACGGTGACGTCACTCTTCAAAGGAGGGGTTATTAAGTCAATGTGTGTATACATGCGCCCTCTAATGTGTATATTATAGAGGGACCATAGAATGAGTATTCACTTTGATTTGCAGCTGGTGTGATCGCTCTTTTGAGCTGTGTTTGTGAATAAGACACCCACTTTGAGGGACGGTTTCCCGACGGCCATAGAATGTAAGATAACTCATTAAC
>NC_089788.1:44832978-44835478 GCF_040412425.1 Macrobrachium rosenbergii
AACTTTTACCGGACTGGGCTCAGTTTTTTATAGTAACTGCTTTTATAATTTTAAACTATACTCCATGTCTACGCTATTTCATAGGGCTTTTAACATAACATCTGATTGGAATCTTTTTCACAGTGAAATAACCTATCTCCGCCAATGTTTCACTGGCAATTGCTTTCCGTCCAAACTTTTTTTACATACACATCTGCAAATTTTAAAACAATTTCTTCCATCCTAAAATTGAAATACCAACAGTACCAAAATTACGATTATATCCAAGCGTCCCATTTATTCATGACCTAAATTTCTATCGTGAATTGAAGTTGTTAGTCGAGAAATTTTTACCAGTAATTAAATTAAAGCAAATACCCTGCAACCCAATGATAGATCTCTATTTAAACATAAGGAGAAACTCGATCCACTAATGACCTCAGGAGTCGAATATTTATTTAATTGCCCAAGATGTATTCTTGGGAAGTATGTCGGCTACACACGGAGGTTACTCAAAGTGAGACTGGACTCCCATCGAGGCGTTAGCTATAGAACAGGTGTCAAATTGACTAATCCTGAATTTTCATGTATACGTGAACATGAAAAAAAATGTAGATATGACATGAATTACAAAGATTTTAAAATTATAGGCCAAACTCCCAACGAACAATATTTGGCCGTCTTAGAATCACTCTTCATTAAACAACTACTGCAGTTCCACAGTTAAACACCCAGTCTTCCTCAACACCTCTGTATCTATCGTGAGTTTAATTCGAAGCTGAACCTGACCCGAATATTGTCACTCGGTCTGTGCCCACTGCACCTTATGGTAGTCACTCCTCCCTATCCTTTGTACTAGTCTTTCATATGACTTGTATATATTCTTTTAACTTAATTTTTAGTCCTAGTTTGTTATTTTAATTGTCAACTTTTGACTTCTTTTTTATATAGCTTGAAAATGGTACTTTTACGTTCAGAATAAAGGACGGATCCTTCTCCGTACGCCTGAAGATGTCCACCGATTGATAGAACCCCTTTCAATCCTCTCTCTCTCTCTCTCTCTCTCTCTCTCTCTCTCTCTCACTTTTCTCTCTCTCTTGTCTGTATATATATATATATATATATATATATATATATATATATATATATATATATATATATATATATATATATATATATAGTCCATCATACATATATATATACATATATATATATATATATGTACATATACATACATATATATATATATATATATATATATATATATATATATATATATATATATATATATATATATATATAAAATCAGAATAAAAGCACGTTAAAAGAAGATATATATATATATATATATATATATATATATATATATATATATATATATATATATATATATATATATATACTATATATATATATATATATATATATATACATATATATACATATATATTATATATATTATATAACATATATTATATATTATATATATATATATATATATTATATATATATATATATATATATATGGGCATATATATAATATATATTGTCACGATGCGTATCAAGTACCTGGATATTACACAACTAATCTCAAGATTCAAAATATACCTCACTTCAGCCAGATACCTGAACTCTCATAACATTAATTGTTACGACTGAATACTCTAAAGGTAACAATAGTGATCCCTTAAGAAAAAACTTATTTATCAATCACTTGAAAATCAAACTAAGTTCACCAGAATATGTGTGAGGTATCAAAAATTAAACTAGAAATCTTCTAGAGTCAAAGGCATCACTCCATCAAAAAAACTCTAACTGTTTCCCCGGTCTTAATTCACTTTAGCAAAACTAAAAGAACAAAACATGTTTATCACTTTGCCTTATGCACACACAATCAATCCTATTCACTGGTGATCAATAAATGAAACACTGTTTTCTAAAAAATGTTAAATACAAAATTTATTTTCAGATTCAAAGTTTATAATTATAATTCACAATTGATTAGAATTCACAATCTGAAAAATTTACTATTAGTTGAAAATATCACAAAACTCAATGAATTCTTGAATTAAATTATGAAACAAAATAATTCACAAAAACTTTATCAGAATTTAAATTAATCAAGCAAAATTTAAACTATCAAAATTACTCAAGATTTAAAAGAAAATCTCAATAAATGAAATCAAGTATGCAATGTTAAATTAAGTATGCAATGTTAAATTAAGTATGCAATGTTAAATTACCAGAAATATTTACAATGCTATGTAAATAAATGTTACATCACAAACATAAAAAATGTGAAAATATAAAGAAATTGTAAATAGAAAAACACACAAAATACACATAAGATTTATCAATAATGATTTCACTTGTTCAAAATTTCCTAACTTATCATTCCACAACTTCCTAACTTATACCATGGTATCAATAAGTAAAATTTCACATTACCTTACACAACTTGTGAAAACCTCTGTAAATCACTTGCTGCAGCTGCGTTACACAATACACACTTTTTTTACCA
>NC_089788.1:44837978-44865478 GCF_040412425.1 Macrobrachium rosenbergii
GGATCTTTGTACAGATTTTGTGTCCGTACATAATTATACACCCTCTTTTCCACACAGGTTAACGATACTTGTTTTTACATTCTTTTCTTTTCGTAGTAAATATGCAAATATTTTTCATCATTCATTCTTTCATCAATTCTAGCTCTTATCTTAACCCCTTCACATATTTCATCTTCAATCAGACTTATGCTGTCTTTAAGTTCCTCTATTTTTGAAAACTATTGCAGTTAGCAGAATGGATTCAATAATTCCTCCTTAATTCTGTTTTCAGCTAATTCGGTAAACCAAATTTCTCCTGACTAATAGTTTTTGAGACTTTACCGAAAAAGAGTCTGAGTTGACCTTTTGCATAATTCCACCAATCTAAAATAAAATGGAATTGCGCATCACCTATTTTCCCTTTCAAATTGCCCCAAAAATTAACAAAGTTTTTTGTTGCTATAGTGTGTCTTAGAATATTTGTATTTAATTTCCAGTATCCCTTGCCAATACTAGTACTACTGTCCATCTTAAACTTAACCCTAACATAATTATGATCAGACCAGCTCAGTGGTATATTTTCCGATTCACTTACATTATTTCTCAGATCGTACATATATACGCTCAATCCTAGAGCCATAGTTATGCCTAATATATCTTTAAGCTGCAAATCATTTTACAACTTTTGAAGAGCTTCTGAACTAATATGGTTATCATTGTCAAGAATATAAGTGTAGTCTTTGTGTCTTTCGTTAGTTTGTTTAGTTACCCCCTACCAATTACGTATTTTTCATTTTCTCCTATATATATTTTGTTTGTGTATTATATATATATATATATATCTCTTCCTGTATTTGTGTTGTAAACCTCTAAGAGAAATATATCTCTTCTTGTATTTGTGTTGTAAACCTTGAAATAAATATATCCTTACTTGTTTAGGCCATTATGAAGTTTATGTAATGTATAAGCAAAGATGTACTTATTTTCCAACTGCGCATTTTGTATCCACGATCTTAACAAGAGTAATAAACAGAGTTTGATTGAAGATGGCTACCTCTCATTTATGAACCCGACCGTCTTCATTTTAGCCTTGGGATTGCCTCAGGATCTACATTTTGGTGCCCAGAACCCGAAAATAAGTACCTTTAGAAGATATTAAGAAGTTTAAGCTGTGAAACGCGTAGATATGGCAACAACAGAGGAATTATTGAGGAGACGGTCGGTTGCCAAAGGTTGGTTGCCTGATTTGTTAATGAGTTGCAGGATTTGTTGCGAACGACACTTCTGATAGTGAACTCTTTAGAGAATGCAGTTAGTGTTTTTGATAAAGACTATCAGTTTTAGATGATCTTAAAGCAGCAGTGGAAATAGAAATAGACCTTGCTGATTTAGAGGCAGACATAGATGAAACTGATAGATTTCATATGAGTGCCAGACAGGTTAGGGCTGAAGCAGCCAAACGTTTGAAAGGTGTTAGTACTGAGACTGACACTGCATCTGTTTCAGTAAAGATAAATCAGAAGTGAAGTTACCCAGATTAGAACTTCCCAGGTATTCTGGTGATTTGACTGAGTGGCAGTCTTTTTTGAAAGATTTGATGCGTTAGTTGACCAGAGTGAGCTGAGCTGCCAGTTATTCAAGGTTTTCAGGCTTTAGCACTTAATTCTGCTAACTATAAAGGTAGCCTGTGAGCTGTTGAAAGAAAGATTTGGTCATCAGAAAGAATAATTTTTACTCATGTTCAAGGTTTACTGAATGTTTCCTTTGTACCCAAAAAGTAAGGGAGCTTATGTGAGACTTTGTGGAAGCTACAAGACCAGCTATTGAGGTATGTGAGAAGTTTATAAGCCCTTGACACCAGCGGTGACCAATATGGAGTAGTGTTGACTCCAGTCATCCTGTCTCAACTTCTGCAAGATATGCAGTTGGAAAGGTCCGGGGAAGTGCAGGCTATGAAAGTGATTTAGAGTGGCTTCTGAAGTTTCTTCAGAAGGAGAGATCATAAAAGAACAAGGAAGGTCCCCCACGGTGAAACATTTTGTCAGGAGTTATCCACGGAGAAGAATGGCAGATAATAGGCCAGCCATAATCGTAAACTCAAAAAGGTTAGTTCAGCTTTGTCTCTGAAGGGACATCATTAGAAGAAAAATAAAAATCCCTCAGTGTACTGTTTTAATCAGACGAGCCAATTATCTGAGCAAATGCTGGATGTGATACTAGTAAATTTCCAGTTAAACAAAATTCATAATAGTTAAATGAACTGTGTTTTAAATGTCTCCTGTTAAACATGGACATCTTTCTATAGAATGAAAAGTAAAAAGCTAAAAAAGTTCTTACTGGTGGTGGACTGGTTTCATAATGTGTTATTTTGAATTAGAAGCAGTAAATCCAGTTCTCATAACGTTGTTAGAAGAATTTACATCTAAACAAAATATTCAGTAATTGGTTAAATGATCAGAAACGGAATGTGCATGATGTGAATGTACAATCAAGTGATGCTGTCGATACTGTTAGTTGAGGTAAGCATTTGTCCCCTTTAATGACCAAAGGCATTGAAGATATTTTCCTGTCCTTTTCAGAAAATTAGCAGAAATATTAAAGATCTCACACGTGGTGGAAAATGGAAATTTATTAAAGGCTATTGTAATTTTTGATTTAGTGGCCCAGCAGTTTGGTTGTATTTTGTCTGGCTATGTTGAGGAGAGTATATCATAACTGTTGTGTATTAAGAATTAAAATGCTGAGTCTGGGTTACATAAATTTTTGAACTTTATATTCAGTTTGGTGAATGCAGAAATAAAAAAAAAGATCATGGGAGATACAGAATGGTACAATCTGGTATGTTAATGAATCATGATGTTGCTTTTGCAGGGAAATGAAGGTGCTGAATTAAGTTTACAATAATGAGAATAATGTTAATTTGTCCTCAATCATCTGAGACGTCAAAAGGTGTCTGATTACAAGATATTTTCCAATTTTTATCCCACATTTAAATAGACCTTAGCTGAGGACTATGGTTGATGCTTCAGCAAAAAAAGGACTTTGGATTTTTTTAAATGATTGGTGTAAACTTTCTTTAATTCCTGATCTTGTTGAGTTTTATTAAAGAAGATGGACTATTGCTTTGACAGGTTTGGAGATTTAAAAAGGCCTTTTTGAATCAGTGTTTGGTTATATTTTGTCTGGCCCATGTTTATAAGATTTGTGAGAGTACCATGGGAATACCAGCAGTTCATTTTTACACCAACATCATTTAGATT
This sequence comes from Macrobrachium rosenbergii, assembly GCF_040412425.1. Lineage (NCBI taxonomy): Eukaryota > Metazoa > Arthropoda > Malacostraca > Decapoda > Palaemonidae > Macrobrachium > Macrobrachium rosenbergii. Next base: position 44,841,218 of record NC_089788.1, read on the forward strand.
CATACAAATATTCAGATAATACAAGTTAATGTAGTCTGATTGGCTCTCCGTAAATGTTGGAGTTTAGAATGTTTAACGTGTTGGTTTATTTTTAATGCTGGAGAAGGATGACCCTCCCAAAGATTATCAGTGTTAGAGGTTGAGTTTTCATTTAAATGGTCTCAGAAGATGTGTTTTTTCATTCAAAGGTCTCAAATAATAATTTTGAGTTTAATTACACTAAAAGAAATTTAAATTTGATTACTAGATTATTTGATCCACTTGGCTTAATAAGTCCTTTCACCATGTATGTGAAAGTATTGTTTCAAGAGATATGGCGTCTAGGACTTGGTTGGGATGAAATTTTACCTCACAATGTGCAACCAAAGTTCCAGGAATGGATTAATAGTGTTGAGGTTGTAAAAAACTTTGAAGTTATTTTCCAGGTTTATCTTTTGAATTCTGTACAAGGTTTAGAAGTACATGACTTCAGTGATGCATCAGAGAAAGGTTATGCTAGCTGTGTGTATCTCACGTATACCTAAATCTGATAAGGAATTTCATGTATCATTTGTTATTGCTAGAACTAAAGTGGCTCCTATCAAGTGGGTTACCTTGTCTCGGCTGGAACTACTTGGAGCCTTATTGAGTGCTCATCTAATTTAGTTTGTGAAATCTACTTTACGTTTGAATGATAGTGTCCAATTAGTTTGCTGGACAGATTCTAAAGTCTCATTGTTTTAGATAAAGGGCTATCCCACTAAATGGTAAACGTTTGTAGCTAACAGATTAGTTGAGATTCAAACATTAACATCTAGTGACTTAGTTCCATTGCCCTGGCAAAGATAATCTTGCTGATTATATGACCATAGGGGTTACTGGTGATCAGTTAATTTCAAATGACATATGGCTTTGAAGGTCTCAAATGGTTATCTACTTCCTCTTTAAACTTGTGCGCCAGTGCTAGTATTGAGGTTGATGCAAATGGTTTTGTTTTTCCAGTGAACAATATAAGGTAGGAGGAGTGATTATGACTGTTAATGAAGTTGTCAGTTCTGTATTTGACTTCAGTAAATGGAGCAATTTTACCAAAATAATGAACATTACTGCCTTATTTATAGATCCATTAACAATTGCAAACCTAATGGTGCTAAACTTTCAGGTCCTCTCACTTATAATGAGCTGAGTAATGCAAAGGCAAAGATTTTTATTTGTGTATTAAGAAAGAAATTAGTATTTCTTGAAAACCCTCTTTCTTGATTGCAAGGGATTATTGAGAATCAAGGGTAGATTACAATATTCTGACGTGAGTTGTGACAGCAAGCACCCCATTATAATCCCTAAATGGCATGTGTCTAAACTTATAGTGCAGTTTTAGCATAAATTTTCGAAGCATGCTGGTGTTCATATTCTCATTTCAATCATCAGAAACTCTTATTGGACTACTGGATTAAGGCGACTGGCCAAAATATTTTGTAAAGAGTGTGTTGCTTGCAAAAGATTTGACTCTAGGCCATGTAATCAGCCTTCCCGTTCTTTGCCGGAACTGAGAGTTAACAATATGTTCCCCCTTTGCCATAACTGGTTTAGATTATACAGGCCCATTGTTTGCCACTGATCATCCGTTTAAGAAATTGTACATTATCATTTACGTGTGCTGTTACAAGGGCTGTTCATTTGGAGTTATCAGACCCTCTTTCAATACCTGATTGTATGTTAGCTGTGCGTAGATTTGCTGCCAGATGAGGTCTTCTGTCTACGATACACTCAGATAATATAATGCTAAAACCCTAATTAGTGTTACAAATATCTTCAACAATATTTTAGTGTTTTGAGTCCTGAATGGAAATTCATTGTTCCCAGATCTACATGGTGGGGAGGTTGGTGGGAACGTCTTGTGAGGTCAGTGAAGTCTGCTCAAAGAAAATCTCTTGGCAGATTCTTATATTAACTAAATGTGAACCTGAAACAACTTTGTTTGAATGTGAGCTTGCAAATTCTAACCTATGACTTATGTAAATGAAGAACCTGAATGTAACTGATCCTTTGACTCCCTCACACTTTCTGATTGATCGAGTTGCAGGTTTTCAGCCTCATGTGTCTTATGAACATGTAAAAATCAGTGACAAAGATTTAAGTGAAAGAAAAATTGTTCGGAAAAGGCAATTTGACAAATTTTGGAAAGTGTGGAGTGATGACTATTTAAGGAATTTGCCCCTAAAGTAAAGAGCTTTAAACCTAATTGCAATCTGAAGAAAGGTTCTGTTGTTCTGATAAGAGAAGACAATGTTCCAAGAATGAGTTGGCCTTTGGGCATAGTTACTGAGTTATTTCCTGGCAAGGGATGGTATAGTAAGATGTGCTAATGTACGAACTACTAAGGGTGTGTTGTGCCGATCTGTTCAAAAGTTACATGATTTAGAGATTTTCTTTGATGTAAATAATGTTAGTGTAAATGCTCAAACTTCTATAGACAGTTCTATACAAGGTAAGAATAAGGATGCTGTTGTTGAGAAAACTGTTGAATCTAAGAATCTTGATCAGGTGAAGATATCTAGGAGAGGGCATGTGATAAAGCCTCGTACTTTACATGACTTATGAAGTAGAGCCTTGTGAATAAGGTTACGTATTGGTAATTGTGAACTCAGTGAACAGTAATTTATATTTTTATACCATGAGAAATGATTGTATTTACTCTGTTTTTTTTTTTTTTTTTTTTTTTTTTTATAGGAGCTTGGGAGCTCCTATGGTGAGAAAGTATGTTAAGAATATAAAAACGTAGTCTTTAAGTCTTTCGTTAGTTTGTTTAGTCACCCCCTACCAATCCGCACTCATTTTCTCTTATATATATTTTGTTTATGTATTTATTAATATATCTCTTCCTATATCTGTGTTGTAAACCTTTAAGAGAAGAGATTGAAATAAATATCTTTACTTGTTCAGGTCATTATGAAGTTTATGTAATGTATAAACAAAGAAGTACTTATTTTCCAACTTTGAATTTTGTGTCCACGATCTTAACAAGAGTTATAAACAGAGTTTGATTTAAGATGGCATTCTCTCATTTATGAACCTGACCGTCTTCATTTTAGCCTGGAGATTGCCTCAGGATCTACAAAGCCATAATTACAACAATTTCTCTATCTTCTTTTGTTCGTCTTCTAAATCATGTATCCAAACCACTTCTTTAAGAAAACATGTTAGTCGTCGATTGAGAACGAAGTCCATTAACATATATTGTTTTAATGACGGATCACTATATCGTCAACCATTATTAATTGATTGGTCACTTAATTAAGTAAACAAAACGAGAAATATTAAAAAAATTAACAATTTATAGAATGGAAAAATTTCTGACAATTCTACAATCTACCACCATTGTTATCTTACGGTTTCATTATTCATTCTTCATCACAGACATCCTTTCTTGCATGTTCTTATCTCTTTCTTTTTTTATACTTTCGTCAATTTACTTCCAACTCTTAAATTATTTTCTTTATAATGTAAAACTATGAAGAAGCAGACGACACCTACACGTATCAAGCAATGTTGGTAGAAGAAAAGTAGATTAATTTCCTACAATCATTTCTTAACTTTAGGTTGGTCACTAAATACTAGTCTGTATCATTTAAACGCTCAAAGAATAATAATGATAATTATATTACAATGTTTCACTTTGCTTATTCAGCAAAAAAAAGCCACACATCAATAAATATATATGATGTTCAACAAAGTGCATCTCATGTTAAACCTAAAAATGACAGCTATATATATATATATACAAAACTAATAAAATCCATTAAACTCAGGTCTTGGAAAAAACCAATGGTATATTTCATAGAAGGTCAAACCAGGAATGCGATGAGACGATTATTTTCAACAGTTTAAGAGAGACAATGAATTTCTCAGTACCTCTGTTTTCAGAAAAAAAGACCTTCACTAGACTGGGTTCAAGTTATTTTAGCATTTGTTTTAACAATTTTAATGTTAACCCAGTTTATACATTGGTTCGCAGGGCGCTTTCTCTCACCTGGAACTGGAATTGTTTCATGGGGAGATCCTCTTTCTTTTAGATCACTTTAATAACATTGCTTTCCGGACAAGATATTTTATAGAGTCCTTAATAAAATACTTAATAAGCAGTTTTCAAAGCTCGCTACGGTCCTTATTGTCCCAAAATAAATTTCTACACTAGTTTGCCCTACATTCAAGAGAAACACTTCATGAAAGAGTTCACCAAGGTCCTGAGCAAACACTTACGAGCTCTTGATATCAAGCTCAGTCCCAAAAACCCACTAACTATTGGCTCTGTATTACGATTTAAAGACCGCCTAAGTCTCTATATGACGTCAAATGTAGTTTGTGAATATGCGTGCCCTGGATGTTATTCGGGGACTTATGTCGTAACTACTAGACGTCTGCTCAAAGTGGGAATCGGCTCCCACAGGGGGTCAGCTACCGTAGGAGGACAAGGATTTCCAACCCTGAATCGTCCAATATACGCAATCATTCTAAAATATGTAAAACGGTAATCAAAAATCAAAACTTTAGTATTATTGGCCATAGTAACAACCAAACTGATTTATTTATACTTGTAACACTTAAGAATAAACTGCTAGTTCCTGAATTAAACACACATTCCTGCGCTACCCAGTTGCTTTTATCTTGATTTTTTCATTTTTTTTTTCCTCCTTCCCCTTGGTTTGTTGCTGTTTCCAGTTCTATTCTGCTCTTTGTAACAGCAGGTTAGTTCGTTTTCACTAGTGTTTTTATGTTATTTCGATTCATCTTTTGTAAGTTTCATATGTATTTTAGTGGATCTTGTAAAATTTCACATGTATTTTAGTGTTTTACTTGTCTTTTTGTATTGTGCAATTTACTGTTTTACTTGTCTTTATGTATCGTGCATTTTAGTATTTACTTGTCTTTATATACTGTGACTTTATAACTCACCTTTATCTTACTTTATGTCAAACTTTACAATATATATATTTTTATATATAAAATCCCATATATAAATATGATTTACGAAATATATATAATACTATATGAAAATAATCATCTTATATATATTATGTCTGACCTTCTATATATATATGTATATGTATATATATATATATATATATATATATATATATATATATATATATATATATATATATATATATATATATATATATATATATATATATATATATATATATGATATTTATGATAACCTAGGTGGTATATATAATTCTATATATGTTGCAGCACTGATCAAGAGATCAGCTGCGTAACAATAACTGTGAATGTCTTTTTTATTGCCAATAGGGAATATCATATAATATGAATCATGATAGAGATTCCTCGAAGGTCTCTATCCAAAACAATTGGATGTTTGAATAACAATTTCTTTATTATCCATTTGGGGTAGCCCAGGTCAGATCCTTTATGGGACGGCGATATTTTATAGCCTCGAATTAGGGAATTCTATTGTCAATAAATCATTGATATTGGAGGTAGGCAATTACTGTTAGGAAACCATATTTTATTTATCGTCTTTTCATTTCCTCTTTTCGCAGACGGGCATTCTATCGCTTGAGGAGATTGCTGTGCGTGTGGAAAGTCCTTTGAACATATCAGTGTTTACAGATTAATAATAATAATAATAATAATAATAATAATAATAATAATAATAATAATAATAATAATATTATTATTATTATTATTATTATTAATATTAATAATATATTATTATAATATCATTATTATTATTATTATTATTATTATTATGTATTATTATTATTATTATTATTATTATTATTATTATTATAATGGCAGAAATGAAAATTTCATGATTTAAATTGAATTTATAGTGCATTTTATAATCTGTACGAAGCCAATTATCTTTGTGGATATCACCAACGTAAATCGACCGCTGTCTAGTTGGGAGCTAAACACCGTCGTATTACTAAATCAATCGTGAAATGTTTTAATCATGTTCATCTTCTGCCATAAACGTAATCATTTGCTGTATGAGAAGACCCATGGGAAATAGATAAACGGCTAACGTATATGCTTTTATTCGTTCATTTATTTATTATAAAAAAATATTCAAATAAAGGCAATGAAATGCTGTTGAGAAAATAGATTCCAAAATATATTGCAACAATAACCTCTTTTGTCACTTTTCTCAGTTCTGGAATCAGCTTGATTCACATTTTGGGGAATCTGATAAAAATAAAAAAAAAGTGGTGGCGAAAGGCACATCTTGACAAGCTTCCCTATTTGAATGAGTGACCTTCCAGCCTTAGGAAAGTTCCCTGCCTCTATCTACCTGACCCTTCAGAGACTTTTTCCATTCCCGTTCTCGATTTTGTTGAAGTGAATCGTTCTTTTGGAGAAGACTCTGTACTCTTTGTACTCTCTGGCCAAATGATTATGCGCTTTTTCACTCCAGATTTTTTCTCTCTCTCTCTTTTTAGGAAGAGGAGAGGAAGGAGAAAGGAAGCTGGGTTAACTATAATCTTGAATTTTTCCAGTAAGGCTTGTTTCCTCGCTTGTCTGTCAAGAGTTTATCACAGTGTACCTTCATACTTGATAATACTATACACTAAATCATTGTTATTCTTTTATGACTGAGTACAGTAACCTGCCAACCTTACTACGGCTTCGTTGTTGTCTTAAAAGCTAAGGTTACTCATTCTTCTGAAAGTATGAGACGTAAAGAAAAAAAAATAATTAAAGACGATCCTAAGGAGAGAGAGAGAGAGAGAGAGAGAGAGAGAGATAGAGCCCGTAAGATTCTTTTTTTACTTCTGATGACGTATGAAGGGGATAATAGAAAAGACTCTCCCATTTCCTTTCAGGAAGCCCTTTTGCATCCGTCTTAAATGTGCATGGGATTTTCCCATACACATCAGAAGCTCTCAGAGCCTTGGTCTGTAGCAAAAATGAGTTTTTTTGTTTTTTTGTTTTGCCATTTTCAGATATTTTGCTGGTCTCGTTTAATATATCATTTAAATATTAGGCAATTTAACTCATATTCCCCAGTCCCTTCTCTCTCTCTCTCTCTCTCTCTCTCTCTCTCTCTCTCTCTCTCTCTCTCTCTCTCTCTCAAGAAACTTACTCTCTGTACAAACATGTCAGACCCGTCCTATAAAAAAAGAAAATAACAACGGATACTGTCTAGACGCTTCGTCTCACTGATGTTTCAGTGTTATACCCTGTTCATTAAGGATTCCTAAATCAACTAAAAGTACTCGGAAAAGTTCTATAAAACTCGTTTATAGAGTAAGTGTATGGTTTTTTGGGTTAATACACTTTACAAGACAGCTAAGAAATACAGTCTCCTCAAAGAGTGAGTAAAGACAAGTTAAATAAAGATGGAATAAGGCATTTTTCCTATTCCATCATTAACATTTTTTTTATGGACAAATACACGTTTTATTACTTGTAAACATGTAAGTATATCTCCTTGAAAACTTCACAAAGCATGTCAATAAAGGCAAGAAAAAATAAAAAGAAGGAGGTAAGGAAAAAGAATAACTTGATACTCTTTTCGGGAAGTATTATGAATGAAGTCTGGAATGGAATGCGATTGTTAGCGGCTTCCGGGAAATTGCCTTTCTCGGGAAGACGAATCGGAGCAAAGAGCCGTGCAATATCATGGAAGTAGTTTTTCCAGCTTTTTTTATTAGCCTAAAATATAAAAGATATCCATAATATTTCCAATACTAGCTTCAGATTTGATTCTACTGATTATTCAACCTCTCCGTTTGTGTGTGTGGTTTTTTTTATTCCTTATGTTTTCCTCTATAGGATTTTTTTCCTCTGTTTTGTATTAAGGACGTTTTTGGAAATGAGGTATTTTATTTATATTTAATCTTTTCTCTATCTAAATAAATTTGCTCATTACTTGTAACATAATAATAATAATATAATAATAATAATAATAATAATAATAATAATAATAATAATAATAATAATAATAATAATAGATTAACAAAACAAATTGATTTACGTTTTCCCTGTTAGTAGCTGTTTAACGTAAATTCGTGCATTGACCTTTGGTAGACAAATTAAATACTCGTGACGTTGAATAGATCTGAAAACCTTCTAACACCGTAAAATTTTACAAACGATCTGGAAGTCAAACTTTAATCTGTTTATCAACTGAAGCGTTAATATTCTCATGGATCTAAAATAAGAAAAGAAAATATTATTTTGTAACTTTGATAAAGTAAGAGATGTTGTTATAAAGGACTAACAAAACCAGTTGGCCTTTATAGAAGCACGTCTTTCTCAACAATCTTTTTATCTTCAACGTGACGCTACCGTTATGTCCTTTTAAAACCAGTCTTCTGTTACAAGACAGGTTAAATAGGTTCTTGAAAATACCAAATCAGAATGATGTTAATGAGTGAGAGTGTTAAATATTATACAGTATGCCTTAACTCAGGAAGTTATATAAGACTAGCATTACCTGAAGGCCTACCCATACTATCATTTTTCCAAACTATTGACTATCAGGCAGCAAAACTCATCAATTCTAGACCTAACAAGCATGCTAACAACGAGTACTGCCTTGGAAATACTTCTGACTTCAACGACCTCAAAAAAGTGACTCTAAATGAGAAAAATTACATCGTAAGTCTTGGTATGACATCTCCATATTTCAATATACTAGTCAAAGCGACTGCAGATAAAACAATCAAAACTCATGAAAGGAGAAGTAGATAGGCGGTTCAAGGAACACACGTTTTCGAGTGCTCCAGTATTTTCTCAATCTTGAGCTGATCCCAGGGTTTATTCTTGATTTTCTACTGTTCCAGCGTGCATAACAGTGATGTGACCTTAACGTTGTGCTAAACAGCAGCCCTGGCCGTTAGCCCGCAAATAAAACGCGTTAATGAAGATGGGTTATATACACATGCTCTCAGGAGAAAGGACTCCACAGGCCTGCATTTTGCAGCGCCTTCTGCAACCATGGAAATGGTTGGTAATGTGTTATTTAGGGATATGAAATTAGGAATTAGTGCATTAAAAGGTGTTCAGAATATAAATCGAAATAAGACTGTGGTAAAACTGATCTCAACAGGTATATTCACGGATGTTGTGAAGAATTTTGGGGATAAGGTTATCAAGATACATGATACAGACTCAGTGAAAGTTATAAATTTAAGTTCGCAAGTGTCAGTTGTACCAATAAAAGAAAATACCTTTCGAGATGGACGATCAGTGATAATTGATATATTGAATAGGTAAAAAGAGATAGAACATTTAAGGCAAACAAATATGCAGTTGGACCTTTTGAAGAAACGAATAAAAGAAACCGATGATAAAGCAATGGGGTTTATGGGAACCCCTGTATCACCTGACGAAGGACTCATTATTTCGACAGTAGAATCAGAAATTCACGCTGAAGAGGCAAATATCGAAAAGGAAATGGACTTTCAGTTATGTGAAGTACAAAATGAAGAGGAGCCAATCAATTAATAAAAGTATACGCCCCTTCTGGGACAAATAAGAAAAAGGAAAGATAGGAACTCTTCTTAAATATTATGCTGTTTTACTTAAGAAACAATTTGCGATATGTGATCATAGAGGGAGACTGGAACAGTATAATAAGTAAAAGAGATTGTTCTAATTATGACTGGAGATCCTGAGGCAATCTCAAGGCTAAAATGAAGATGGTCAGGTTCATAAATGAGAGGCAGCCATGTTAAATCTAACTCTGTTTATTACTCTCGTTAAGATCGTGAAACAAAATACAAAATAGGAAAATAAGTACTTCTTTGTTTATACATTACATACACTTCATAATGACCTAAACAAGTAAAGATGTTTATTTCAATCTCTTCTCTTAAAGGTTTACAACACAAATACAGGAAGAGATATGCTAATAATACACAAACAAAATATACATATATATAGGAGGAAATGAGTGCGTAATTGGTAGGGGGTAAGTAAACAAATTAACAAAGACGCAAAGACTACGCTTATATTCTTTACATACTCTACACCATAGGAGCTCCCAAGCTCCTATCAAAAACAGAGTAAATACAATCAGATCTCATGGTATAAAAAATATAAACTACTGTTCACTGAGTTCACATTACCAATAAGTAACCTTATTCACAAGGTTCTACTTCATAAATCAAGTAAAGTGCGAGGCTTTATCACACGCCCTCTATTAGATAACTTCACCTGATCAAGATTCTTAGATTCATCAGTGTTCTCAACAACAGCATCCTCATTCTTATCTAGTATAGGAATCTCATAGAAGTTTGAGCATTTACACTAACATTATTTACATCAAAGAAAATCTCTGAATCATGTAACTTTTGAACAGACCGGTACAACACACCCTTAGTAGTTCGTACATTAACACACCTTACTATACCGTCCCTGCCAGGAAATAAATCAGTAACTATGCCCAAAGGCCAACTCATTCTAGGAACATTGTCTTCTCTTAACAAAACAACAGAACCTTTCTTCAGATTGCAATTAGGTTTAAAGCTCTTTACTTTAGGTGGTAAATTCCTTAAATAGTCATCACTCCACACTTTCCAAAATTTGTCAAGTTGCCTTTTCCGAACAATTTCTCTTTCACTTAAATCTTTATCACTGATATTTACATGTTCATCAGACACATGAGGCTGAAAACCTGCAACTCGACCAATCAGAAAGTGTGAGGGAGTCAAAGGATCAGTTACATCAGGTTCTTCATTTACATAAGTCAAAGGTCTAGAAGTGATGCAGGCTTCTACTTCAAACAAAGTTGTTTTAAGTTCACAGTTAATTAAGCATTTATTGCCAAGAGATTTCCATAGAGCAGACTTCATTTACCTCACAAGACGTTCCCACCAACCTGCCCACCATGGGGATCTGGGAGCAATGAATTTCCACTCAGGACTCAAAACACTAAAATATTGTTGAAGCTTATTTGCAACACTAATTAGGGTTTTACATTATCTGAGTATATCACAGACAGAAGACCTCATCTGGCAGCAAATCTACGCATAGCTAACATACAATCAGGCAATGAATGAGGTTCTGTTAAGTCCAAATGAACAGCCCTTGTAACAGCACAAGTAAATAATAATATGTACAATTTCTTAAACGGAAGATCAACGGCAAGCAAAGGGCCTGCATAATCTAAACCAGTTACGGCAAAGGGGAACGCATTGTTAACTCTTAGTTCCGGCAAGGGAGAGGAATGCTGATTACATGGCCTAGAGTCAAATCTTTTGCAAGCAACACATACTTTACAAACTCTTTTGGCCAGTCGCCTTAATCCAATAGTCCAATAAGTGTTTCTGATGGGTGAAATGAGAATATGAACACCAGCATGCTTCAAAAATTTATGCTGAAACTGCACTATAAGTTTAGACACATGACAATTAGGAATTATAATAGGGTGCATGCTGTCATACCTCATGTCAGAATATTGTAATCTACCCTTGATTCTCAATAATCCCTTGCAGTCAAGAAAAGGGCCAAGTTTCCTTAAGGAGGAATTCCTAGAGAGAGGTTTTCCTCGAGACGAAATACTAATTTCTTTCTCATAATATTCCCTTTGTACACAAATAAAAATCTTGTCCTTTGCATTACTCAACTCATTATAAGTGAGAGGACTTGAAAGTTTAGCACAATTAGGTTTGCAATTGTAAATTAATCTATAACCAAGGCAGTAATGTTCATTATTTTGGTAAAATCACTCCATCTACTGAAGTCAAATATAGAACTGACATCTTCATTAACAGTCATAATCACTCTTCCTCCCTTATATTCTTCGTTGGGAAAAACAAAATCATTTGCATCAACCTCAGTACTAGCACTGGCAGACAAATTTGAGGAAGTAGATAACCATTTGGGACCTTCAAGCCATAAGTCATTTGAAATTAACTGATCACCTCGGGTCATCAAATCAGCAGAATTATCTTTACCAGGGCAATGGAACCAATCACTAAATGTTAATGATTGAATCTCAACTACTCTGTTGGCTACAAACGTCTTCCAACTAGTGGGATTACCCTTTATCCAAAACAGTGAGACTTTAGGATCTGTCCAGCAAACTAATTTGACACTATCATTCAAGTGTAAAGCAGATTTCATAAACTTTAGTTGCACATTGTGAGGTAAAATTTCATTCCAACCAAGTCCTAGACGCCATATCTCTTGAAACAATACTTTCTCATACATGGTGAAAGGACTTATTAAGCTAAGTGGATCAAATAATCTAGCAATCAAACTTAACAAATTTCTTTTAGTGTAATTAAACTTAAAATTACTACCTAAGTTGAGACCTTTAAATGAAAACACATCTTCTGAGGAGTTCCAATGCATTCCTAACAATTTTGTTACATCCTCAACCTCTGGTTTAAATTACTGATAATGCTGGTTAATCAAAAATTATTGTTAGTGTGCCACTTGGATAAATTCATACCAGCATCTAATAATATACCCTGAGCCTCACTAAACATTCTACTGGCTTCTTCAACTGTATCTGCACCTGGGAGCCAATCATCTACATACAAATTCTCTTTAAGCTCTCGTACTGTAACTGAATTATTGTATGAATCTAAATGATGTTTAATAGTAGCATTCAGTAAAAATGGACTGCTGGTATTCCCAAAGGGTACTCTCACAAATCCCTTAACACGTACTACATTACCACATTGCCACAAAAAGCGATGTACATCCTGATCAGGGCGTTGTACACCAATCTGCAAAAAGGTCTTTAAAATGTCTGCTGTCAAAGCAATATTCCATCTTCTAAACCTTAATAAAACTTCAACAAGATCGGGAATTAAAGAAGAACCAGATTCCACACAATCATTTAAAGAAATACCATTAGGTCCTTTTGCTGAAGCATCAAACACAGGCCTAACCTTTGAGGAAATGCTGTCTTTAATCACAGGTCTATGTGGCATATAATAATTGGGTTAAGGACTTTCCAATTTAGAAAAAGGGACCTCAACAATAATACTATCCTGCTTGTAACTCATAAGTACTTTCTTATACTCCTTTTTCAGATCAGGGTTTTTCTCATATTTATGATTGAGTACTGCTAAATTAATCCTAGCATTATTCTCATTATTAAGTAAACTCAGTGTAGCACCTTCATGTTTCCAAGGCAAAGCAACATCATGCCTGCCATTAACATACTCAATTGTACCTCCAGAGGTATCTAACACTACATTAATACCAACACTTTCTAAACTTCAAAATTTATGTAAATCAGACTCATTAACATTATTTACTATATTAATACACAACGGTTGGTGAGATATACTCTCCTCATGGGCCCTCAGACATGAGCCAGACAAAACACAACCAAACACTGATTCATGGGTCACTAAATCCTAAAATCTAACAATAGTATCTGCTTTAATAAGTTTCCATTAATACTCTACACCAATCAAAATATCCAAAGTGAGATCATGGTCATGACCGTAGTTCTCTGCTAACTTTAAATGTGAAAAGGACTGGAAAATATCATCAGGGGGGACAAATGGACATTACCTCAACTGCGATTATAGAAAGCTTATTACCCTGAGTGTCGATTAAATTCACATCATACACATTCCGTTCTCTCATGTTTTTTTTTATTTCCCATCACCAAAGACTGAATATGAAGTGTACTTAGATGTAACCCACTCATGTTGAATTCTTCTAACAACCTTATGACTTACTTAGGTGCTATCTGCTCCTAAATCAAACATCACAACAGCCTCAACACATTTTCCACCACCAGTAAGAACTTTAACTTTAGCCGTCTGCAGTACAGCACTCTTCACTCTTTGGTCATGAGAAATGCCAACATGTTTAACAGTCCCAGTATTGATAGCATCACTTGACTGTACATTAGCCTGATCATTTAACCTATTACTGGTATTTTGTTTAACTGGAAATTTACTAGTTTCACATCTGGATTTACCATAATTACAAAATAACACATTATTATTTTGCAATCTCTCGAAAGATGTCCCTTACAGAGACATTTAAAACACAGTTCTAACTGATGAATTTTGAGTTTACGATTATGGCTGTCTAACTGTAATATCTGCCAGCACTGCTCAGAAGGGTGGGGCTTCTGACAAAACGCACACCATGGGGGACCTTCCTTGAATGACATCTACAGGGCTAAATACGAACTAACCCTTTGTTCTCTCGGCCTCTTGCCGCACATTCTTCTCCATGGATAACTCCTTAAAGGTTTCAGACCTTTTTTGACGCTGGATCTCCTTCTGAAGAAACTTCAGAAGCCACTCTAAATCACTTTCATGGCCTGCACTTTCCCTGGCCCATTCCAACCGCATATCTTGCGGAAGTTGAGACAGGATGACTGAAGTCAACACCACGCCATACTGGTCACCGCTGATGCCAAGGGCTTATAAACTTCTCACATGCCTCAATACCTGGTCTTGTAACTTCCACAAAGACTCGACACAAGCTCCTTTACTTCTGGGTACAAAGGCAACATTCAGTAAACCTTGAACATGATAAAAAATTATTCTTTCTGGATGACCAAATCTTTCTTCCAACAGCTCACAGGCTACCTTATAGTTACTAAACTTACTAATAACTGGCAGCTCACTCTGGGAAGTTCTAATCTGGGTAACTTCATTTCTGATTTATCTTTCCTGGAAGCAGATGCAGTGCCAGTCTTCAGCCCTAACCTGTCTGGCACTCCTATGAAATCTATCAGTTTCATCTATGTCTGCCTCTAAATCAGCAAGGTCTATTTCTAATTCCACTGCTGCTTTAAGATAATCTAAAACTGCTAGTCTTTTATCAAAAACACTAACTGCATTCTCTAAGAGTTCGTTATAAGAAGCGTCGTCTCGTAACAACTCCTGCAACTCATTAACAAGTCAACTCAACCAACCTTTGGCAGCCTACCGTCTCCTCAATTATTCCTCTGTTGTTGTTATATCTACGCGTTTCACAGCTTAAACTTCTTAATATTTTCTAAAGGTACTTATTTCCGGGTTCTGGGCGCCAAAATATAAATCCTGAGGCAATCACAAGGCTAAAATGAAGACGGCCAGGTTCACAAAGGAGAGGCAGCCATCTTAAATCAAACTCTGTTTATTACTCTCGTTAAGATCGTGGATACAAAATGCAAAGTTGGAAAATAAGTACTTTTTCGCTTATACATTGCATAAACTTCATAATGGCCTAAACAAGTAAAGATGTTTATTTCAATCTCTTCTCTTAAAGGTTTACCATACAAATACAGGAAGAGATATATTAGTAATACACAAACAAAATATATATATAGGAGAAAATGAGTACGTAACTGGTAGGGCGTAAGTAAACAAACTAACGAAGACTCAAAGACTACGCTTAAATTCTTGACAATGATAACCATATTAGTTCAGAAGCTCTTCAAAAGTTGGAAAATGATTTGCAGCTTAGAGATATATTTGGCATAACTATGGCTCTAGGCTCTAGGATTGAGCGTATATATGTACGAGACCTGAGAAATAATGTAAGTGAATCGGAAAATATACCACTGAGCTAGTCTGATCATAATTATGTTAGGGTTAAGTTTAAGATGGACAGTAATACTAGTATTGGCAAGGGATATTGGAAATTAATTACAAATATTCTAAGACAAACTATAGCAACAAAAAAAAACTTTGTTCATTTTTGGGGCAATTTGAAAGGGAAAATAGGTGATGTGCAATTCCATTTTATTTTAGATTGGTGTAATTATGCAAAAGGTCAACTCAGACTCTTTTTCGGTAAAGTCTCAAAAACTATTAGTCAGGAGAAATTTGGTTTACCGAATTAGCTGAAAACAGAATTAAGGAGGAATTATTGGATCCATTCTGCTAACTGCAATAGTTTTCAAAAATAGAGGAGCTTAAAGTCAGCATAAGTCTGATTGAAGATGAAATATGTGAAGGGGTTAAGATAAGAGCTAGAATTGATGAAAGAATGAATGATGAAAAAATATTTGCATATTTACTAGGAAAAGAAAAGAATGTAAAAACAAGTATCATTAACCTGTGTGGAAAAGAGGGTGTATAATTATGTACCGGACACAAAATCTGTACAAAGGAATAGATGTTTGAGTTTTATGAACGTCTATACAAAGAAGCTGTTGGCTGTGAATTAAAATATAAATTTCTTGAAAATATGACCACTTTCATAGATGATGACATGAACTTAACCCTGAAGGAAGGCTGAATAAGTAACAGAGACAGAGGTTTGGAAAGCTATGTGTGGAATGCAAAATGGGAAATGCCCTGCTATGAATGGATTAGCTGTCGAATTTTACAGAACCATGTGGAGTATTATAAAAAACGAATTTATGAAAATACTGAGATATTCATTTACTAAACCTGAAATGTGGAAAGACTCAAGTAAGGGAGTTATTAAGCTTTTACCAAAGAATGGAGATAAGTGTGATCTTAATAACTGGAGACCTATAACTCTGTTAAATGCAGATTACAAAATTACACCAAAGGTTTTAGCAAACATGTTAAAATCAATGCTTTCTTCATTCGTATCGAAGGAACAGTTCTGTGCTGTTCCTAGAAGGTCAATAAACAATTGTAACACTCTGCTGAGGGATATGATATACTTCTTGAATAATGAGAACATGCCAGCTGCCCTAATAAACCTTGATTGGTATAAAGCATAGGACAGGATTAATCTGGGCTTTCTCTTCGGAACGCTGTCTAAACTTGGATTTTCTTTAGATTTTGCGAACTTAATTAAAATGCTTTATAAGGATGCCAAAAGTTGCATATCCACAAATGGCTATATATCTGGCGCTTTTCTTATCAGTAAGTCTGTTCGACAGGGTTGCCCATTATCAATGAATTTATTTGTTATAGCTCAAGAACCCTTGTAGAGAATCCTGAAGTTTAGGTTGAGGAATCTTTCTCCAGATCTTCCAAATGGGTAAAAACTTTTTGTAGTTGACTTTTCTGGTGATAGCACTATTATTGTGAATAAGTTAGATGGTACTGAGGAAACTTCACGGGTCATTAATGAATATGAAAAGCAAGTGGAGCGAGACTTAACAAAAAGAAAACATACGTTGTGGGAATTGGATCATGGAAAGATAAACTTGGCTGGCCAGAAACCGGGATAGAAAGGAAAACAGGCAGTTTCAAAATCCTAGGTATAATCCATAACAATGATTATGCACTATATGTAAGGATGAACTCGGAAAGCATCCAAGATAATATTACGAAAATGTTAGGGACACTTTATAAACGAAGACTAACTTTATTCCAAAAGAGTGCACTAGTTAATGCAACTGTACTATCAAAGGCATGGTATGTTTCCCAGTTATATCTAGTTCCAGCTAAGGTTGGTAAATGTATAGAAAAGTGTATTTTCAAATATCTGTGGAATGGGAACTATCAGCCCATTACAAGGAAAACTATGTACCTCTTAAAGAGTCAAGGAGGATGTGGTATTGTAAATCTAACTGTGAAAGCAAATTGCTTGCTTTTTAGAAACTTCTATTATTAATAGATCAATAGGATGTGAAATAACTGAATAATATTGTAAGCTGAGACTTTCTTCCTTGTTGATTTTAACAGATTTAAGGAACCCACCATTTTTAACACTCCATATTATGAAAAATTGATAACGATATTTCATTGTGTAATAAAGATAAAGACCTATCCTTGCTAAAATCAAAACATATTTATTGTTACATGATGAGAGGTGAATCAACTCTGCCAAATATTGAAGAAAACTATTCGCTGTTTAACTGGAATATTATATGGGATAATTTTAATAATAAGTGGATTGATCCAATAAACAGAAAAATGTTGTTTAAGCATATCCACGAAGTCTTAGCTACGAAGGATAGGTTATTTATGATGAACATAACGGATAGTTATCTGTGTGGTAATTAACTGTGAATAGGCTGAAACTGTTATGCAGTTAGTTTATTTTTGTAAATTGAAGAGAACAGTTGTGAACTGGGGAAAAAGGATAAAAATACTGCAGTGATATTAATAAGTGGATATATAACTGGAAATTGGTATCTTCATACAGCAACACCCTTAGCAGATGAGTTAAGCATGATTTCAGTCATCAAAAAGTAGAATGTTCAAAACAAGATTTATATTGTGAAAACACTTGAGGATAAATGTCATTCGTTTTTTTACTTCAGAATATGTTCATCTCGAGAAATAAGAGTAACATTTGTGTAATTAATAAAATCCTTACTGATTATTAAAATGCAACATTATATGCATATTATAAGAATTTTTATTTTCTTACATTATCAGCTAGTTACAGAGTCTATTTTGTTTTGTTAGTACTGTACTTTCTTATCTGACTGACTTGAGTACGTAGATGTAAATGCTGATTTATTAACCACATTGTGATTACTAACATAAAAAAATATTAATGTATATATATTATATAATATATAAAAATATTATATATATATATATATATATATATATATATATATATATATATATATATATATATATATATATATATATATATATAATAAAATGCATCACATAAAAAGTATATGTATAATATAAAAATATATTTGTACAAAAGAAAACTATGTGTAAAACTATGTAAATTTTCTCAGTGACATTAAATAACTTCTTTGAGCTAACCATGAATGATACTTACTCTATATTCAGGATAAATTACTATACACAGAAGAGGGATTAGCAGTTGGTTCTGCTTTGTCTGCAACGCTAGAAAACATTTTCCTTTGTTATCATGAAGAAAATGGTTGGATAAATGTCCCCTCCATTTTAGACCAATATACTACAAAAGGTATGTGAGGATACATCTATCATTTTAAAAAAGAAGAGGGTTCAGATATTTCTAAGTTACGTGAATAAGCAACATCAGGAAATTTCCTATACAAAGGAGAGATAATAGCAGAAACAAATTAAATTTGGTGGGTTTTCAAATGAAAAGTCAAATATAGTTTAGATATCAGTATCAACCAAAAGCCATCTTATGCAAGATCTGGTACTAATTTCCTGTGTTAATATTATGAAAACTTTTAAATTAACTCTTTAGCGTCAAGTTTTACAAACATACAAAATAACTTACTTTAGTGAAAATCTCCAGAAAGAGAGTTCCTAGAAAAATGGCTTTCTCTGAAAGGCTTCACATCACATATCTTCTGTCTAAAAGTTAAATCATTGACCAACATATTTTACCCGCCTCCTGGGAAATTTGTCCTTAATAAAAAAAAAGTTTTTGTTCATTCAGATGATTATTTTGATGATAATGTTAACTTTTTCTAAATAAGAATCATGAAATTTAATAAAATATTCCACAAACTAAATCTTTTACATTTCACAATCAAATAAAATTCTAACGTTTTATTGACAGCAAAGAAAGACAGTCGTAAGCCTTTTAATCACTAATGGTCTACTTGTTCAACTGTCCTGTTGGCCAGTTAGCTTATATTGGCTCTCCGAAAGAAAATATAAATATAAATCTTTTAAGCTAACATCACTAAGTGAATGCAGAGTCACACAGGAAGCCCCGTTTACAGACATATGCAATGCAGCGTGAGAAAGCTGTCACAACGGATATAGTGTTCATTTCAGTAAAACCTTTTATGGTTATATATAGAATCTCATATGAAAATGAGATCCGAAGGGCTGCTTTTATTTTATACAAAGAGCAAAGAACTATAATTGAATAATAAGAAAAAATAATTATGAACAAGTATTATTATACTCCATATCTCGTTCTTGTCACATTTACATCTTTTTTCCCTTTTTGGTTGATAAACATTTAATCCTGAACACTTATATATATATATATATATATATATATATATATATATATATATATATATATATATATATATATATATATATATATATGCTTTATTTAGCTGCTGAAAGACGTTCAGTCCCATTTTCAAAGCTATATAATAAAGAAACATATATAAAAAACTGAACTCAGAATAACATAACATAAAATTATAACATAAAAGTATATATAAAAAGGAAGAGTGTTTATATATATATATACTCACAGAGGTATTGTTGAGGTATATTTGGTTGGGGGGACAAGTTGTTTTAATAAAAGTGATTCTAAAATATATATATATAATATCGGCTATATATATATATATTATATATACATACTGATACATGTTATAGATTGTTATGTTATTCCGATCTTGAAACACACAAACACACAGAAAGGACAAAGAAGTGTCCTTCACACACACAAATTGTTTGCTATTGATAGAACCACCAATGCTATATATATATATATATATATATATATATATATATATATATATATATATATATATATATATATATATATATATATATATAATCATATATCTCTAATCAGCACACACAATCACGTATGGAACAGAAATAAATTTCTGACTCATCAGATCGAACCCAGGTCTTTCAGTTGAAAGACAAGATAGCTGCCAACCAAGTCAACAAGTCATAAAAGAAGTTGAAACCTAAGTACCACTGTACCTAAGGCTTTACCTAGGCAGGCTAACTGCCTCGCATACCAGCCTGCTTTCCCAACTTCTTGACTCAGCAGTGACCCAATTGACAGCATTTCATTCGAATTATCCTTTCTGAGTGAATATGCTAGAAATAATCAACTTAGGTTCCAACTTCTTTTATGACTTATATGGTTTGGCTGGCAGTGGTCTTGTCTTTCAATGGAAAGACCAATGTAAATCATAAATTTCCCTATCTATAAATCATAAATTTATATATATATATATATATATATATATATATATATATATATATATATATATATATATATATATATATATATATATATATATATATATATATATATATATATATATATATATATATATATATATATATATATATATATATATATATATATATATATATATATATATATATATATATATATATATATATATATATATATATATATATATATATATATATATATATATATATATATGTATAATGTATCCTATTTATTGACCACAGTGCCCTCTTAACTTCTCAGTTTCTTCACTTTTTGGAAACACTTGTCACTACAAAGCCTGGAACCAAATTAAAAAAGAAATGAAGTTTTTCAGATGCCCGGCCGAGTATTCGATCTCGGGTACGGGGTATCCGAACGAGGTAATGATAATTACCTGACCATATTATGTATATGTGTGTGTGTTTAGCGTGTGTACAGGACTAAATGTTTATGGACCACAAAAAGTAAAAGACGTATATGTGACAAGAACGAGACACAAACATGGGCAATTGCTCTGCAGAAATTACAAAAGACAGGTTAAATAGCTAACCATGGATTACGCACCTGTTTAATTGCATATCAGATCAACTGCTCGGAGCATCACTATTTCTAAAATGACACTTATGAGTTGACAAACAATGTTATAGACCATTTCATTTAATATCTTCAAAAGAAAGAACCAAATTAAGATTCAAATCACTAAAATTCCTTTGACGAGGGAAACCTTTGACTAAAATGGACATGATTTCTCAATCCGCCATCAAGGCTCTCAAACGCAATTGAGGTTTCTCTTTAATTGCATTCTTGATTCGTTAGAAACGAGAATTAAAAGCAATCGCTCAACTGCAACAAATAACTTCTATGCCATGTGCGCACCTTTATAAGGATGGACGAGAATATACCTTTTAATCTTTAAACTAATATTTGTTTATGTTATAAGAATTGCATGACAAGCAATACATATCTCAGACAGGGTGACAAGGAGACAGTCGGTCATCTGCAGGTGGTAGTTATTTGCCGACGCGTTTCGTATCACTTTGTTACATCATCAAGGCTAAAAAAGAAAATTTACAAATTAAAATACATGGAATAAAACTAACGACCTCAAGAGTCTCAACAAAACGGTTTGTCGATGACACCTTCGTTCATTTCAAATCAGCCTTTCATGCTAATCAATTACTCTCGTACATTAACGAAGTACATCCGAATATTAAGTTTACATTAGAAAGAGAGGACAATAATCAATTACCATTCATGGATGTTTTGGTGTTCCGACATAATGACAGTTTTAACACTTCCGTTTTTAGAAAAAAAGACTTTTACTGGTCTGGGTTCAAACTTTTATAGTGCTTGTTTTTATAATTTTAAACTAAATTCACTTTTTACTCTCCTCCACCGGGCTTATACACTAACCTCTTCTTGGGACTCTTATCATAAAGAAATAATTTTCTTGCACAAATATTTTACTGATAATTGGTTTCCATATCATGTTTTCTTTAAACACTGTAAGAATTTCTTAAATAAGAAACTATCTCACTCGGTTGTTATAAGTACAGTACCACGGCAGAAACTCTGCAACTATCCCATACGTCCTAGACGATAAATTTAGAAGTAATCTGAAGTCTGCAATAGAAAAACATTTTAACATGTTGCAAGTCATTTTAATACCAAAAAATCCACTTACAATAGGGTCCCTTTTTAAATTTAAGGATAGAATCTGACCAATAATGCAATCGTCAGTCGTATATAAATATACTTGCTCCAGATGTAATTTGGGGACTTATGTGGGATCGACTAAACGATTGCTGAGGGTCAGAGCAGATTCACATAAAGGTGTTAGTTATCGTACTGGTTGCAGATTGTCCAATCCAGAATTTTCTAATATCAGAAATCATTCAAATATATGTAATACAAGTATTGATTATTCTGACTTCTCTGTTTTGGGCCAAAACAAGTCCTCCACACGAACTGCTAATTTTAGAATCGTTATTCATAAAACAGCTAGTTCCTAAGTTGAACTCACACACCACCTCTGTTCAGTTGTGTCTGGCTTGAGCCAGTTTTCTTTGCTGCTTTTCTTTTCCCCTTTTAGTCATTCAGTCCTCAACCTTTTAGTCTAGTAGGTGCTTTTTATGAATTGTCTTGTTTTAATGTATATTTATATAGCATGTTGAGAATCTTGAGGTCGTTAGTTTTATTCCATGTATTTTAATTTGTAAATTTTCTTTTTAGCCTTGATGATGTAACAATGTGTTATGAAACGCGTCGGCAAATAAATACCACCTACAGATGACCGACTGTCTCCTTGTCACCCTGTCATATATATATATATATATATATATATATATATATATATATATATATATATATATATATATATATATATATATATATATATATATATATATATATATATATATATATATATATATATGTATGTATATATATATATATATATATATATATATACATATATATATACATATGTATGTATGTATGTATGTATGTATGTATGTATGTATGTATGTATGTATGTATGTATGTATGTATGTATGTATGTATGTATGTATGTATGTGTGTATGTATATATATATATATATATATATATATATATATATATATATATATATATATATATATATATGATGTTGCCTTGTAATATGTATGTCATCCCATAGTTTTGATATATATCTTATTGTACTCTTCTATTTATCATGTATTATGTGTGTAATGATAATGATTGTTGAAATATCACATGTACAATAGTGTTCTTGTAACAATAGGTGAGAGAAATTTGAGTTTTTTAGACCAGATGTGTCATTTGTCATCAGTTAATATAAGGCACTGACAGGGCAGGAATAACAACTGGTAATCTGTTCTGGAAACCAACTGGGGTTTTCCGTTTTGTTTTTAAAAATGCCAGTCATAAT
Organism: Macrobrachium rosenbergii; assembly: GCF_040412425.1. NCBI lineage: Eukaryota > Metazoa > Arthropoda > Malacostraca > Decapoda > Palaemonidae > Macrobrachium > Macrobrachium rosenbergii. The sequence continues at coordinate 44,864,857 of NC_089788.1, forward strand.
TAGCCAGTTTTGAAGACCAATGATTTTGAAATGTTACATACATGGCTCTGATCACGTATGCCCTTTTGAGAGTAAGAACACATGTCTAGATCAATTACGTCATGTTTTGTAAGACTGCAGTTCAAAACGATTTGCTTCCTTCTAGAACTTTCTCTTGTATCTCATTCCTAAAATGCCTTAATGACATCACTCAGTGTTTCATGTGCTATTGGAATCACAAAAAATTTGCTCATTCTGATTTCAGAGACTGTTCCATATTGGTTCTCTCTCTCTCTCTCTCTCTCTCTCTCTCTCTCTCTCTCTCTCTCTCTCTCTCTTCAAAAGTAATTATTAATGTAAAATGTTAGTGTGGTCCCTAGTATTAATCTTAGCTTTTTGAGATCTGAGTATAGGAAAAGTATAAAAATTCGGTGGTAATGGCACCGGACAAAAGTGAGTTTTGTGAATTTAAAGCAGTTGCAAGTAATTTTGCAAAGGTTTCCACAAGCTTGTGTAAGGTAAAGTGAAATTCACTTATCATTACCATGGTATAATAAGGTATATTGGGGAAATTTTTGCCTTAGTAAAATTATTATTGATAAATCTTTTGTGTATTTTTGTGTGTTCATGTGTTTGCAATCCC
>NC_089788.1:44867112-44869612 GCF_040412425.1 Macrobrachium rosenbergii
TACCACCTACAGATGATCTCAAAGGGCATACGTGATCAGAGCCATGTATGTAACATTTTCAAAATCATTGGTCTTCAAAACTGGCTAATTATGACTGGCATTTTAAAAACAAAACGGAAAACCCCAGTTGGTTTCCAGAACAGATTAGCAGTTGTTATTCCTGCCCTGTCAGTGCTTAATATTAACTGATGACAAATGACACATCTGGTCTAAAACTCAAATTTCTCTCTCCTGCTATTACACTATTATTAAAAAAGATATTATTAATTTGAAATTACGCTGTTTGGTTATCTAAGTCACTAACTCTTTTGAGATCTGACACTACACTACTGTACATACGATATTTCAACAATCATTATCATTACACACATAATACATGATAAATAGAAGAGTGAATATATCAAAACTATGGGATGACATACATATTACAAGGCAACATCATGTATATATGTATATATATATATATATATATATATATATATATATATATATATATATATATATATATATATATATATATATATATATATATATATATATATATATGAAGAAGATATATATATATATATATATATATATATATATATATATATATATATATATATATATATATATATATATATATATATATATATATATATATATATATATATATATATATATATATATATATATATATATATATATATATATATATATATATGAAGAATATATATATATATATATATATATATATATACATATATATATATATATATATATATATATATATATATATATATATATATATATATATATATATATACATATATATATACATATATATATATATATATATATATATATATATATATATATATATATATATATATATATATATATATATATATATATATATATATATATATATATATATATATATATATATATATATATATATATATATATATATATATATATATATATATATATATATATATATATATATATATATATATATATATATATATATATATATATATATATATATATATATATATATATACATATATATAAATATATATATATATATATATATATATATATATATATATATATATATATATATATATATATATATATATATATATATATATATATATATATATATAATATATATATATATATATATATATATATATATATATATATATATATATATATATATATATATATATATATATATATATATATATATATATATATATATATATATATATATATATATATATATATATATATATATATATATATATATATATATATATATATATATATATATATATATATATATATATATATATATATATATATATATATATATATATATATATATATATATATATATATATATATATATGTATATATATATATATATATATATATATATATATATATATATATATATATATATATATATATATATATATATATATATATATATATATATATATATATATATATATATATATATATATATATATATATATATATATATGACTATTTATCACATCACCGTGATTCATATACAATCAGAAAGCTACAAACGTCCTTTTAATATCCAATTCACTCTACTCGGAAATAATATATTTTCATATATGTTGCGAAAAGGGAATTTTTTTTGTTGATAATAAGTCCACCGTCCCGTGGGTCGAACCAGCGACGGACGAGGAATCAGGACTACAGTGACGCACTAACGAAATCGGCCACAAGAGAGGTATAAGTGAATAACATCTCCCATCAACTCACCCGTCGAACTCAGGTGTTTTGCGTTTGGAGACGATATCCAACCACCTCCGCCATGTTGACCGTGTAGTGCGTTTGTCGCGTAGCCATATTATGACTATTTATCACATCACCGTGATTCATATACAATCAGAAAGCTACAAACGTCCTTTTTAATATCCAATTCACTACTCTACTCGAAAAATATATTTTCATATATGTTATTGAAGGGGAATTTTTTTTTGTTGATAATAAGTCCACCGTCGTAAGTCAGACCAGCGACGGACGAGGAATCAGGACTGATGACGCACGAAATCAGCCACAAAGAGAGGTATAAGTGAATAACATCTCCCATCAACTCACCCGTCGAACTCCAGGTGTTTGCGTTTTGGAGGCCGATATCCACCCACCTCTGCCATGTTGACCCGTGTGATGCGTTTATTAAATAAATAGCCATATTACTGACTATTTATCACATCACCGTGATTTCATAAGTGAACATCTCCATCAAATCGAATCCCGTGTTTTGCGTTTGGAGATGATATCCACCCACCTCTGCCATGTGACCGTTAGTGCGTTTGTCGCACGTAGCCATATTACGACTATTTTCACATCTGATTCATATACAATCAGAAAGAAACGTCCTTTAATATCCACCACTTTTCATATATATGTTACCGAAGGAATTTTCTTCTTTTTTTTTTTTTTTTGTTGATAATAAGTCCATCCCGTGGGT
>NC_089788.1:44874612-44934612 GCF_040412425.1 Macrobrachium rosenbergii
AACAACACAGGTCACCACCGGGCCATGGCTGAAAGTTTCATGGCGCTCGGCTGAGAGTTTCATGGGCCGTGGCTGAGAGTTTCATACAGCAACAGAAAACTCGATTGCGCCGAATAAACTTCGGCGCATTTTTTACTTGTTTATCTTGTGGATAGTTTTAGCGGCTTTGCTTTTTGTTTCAGCTGGCACATGGGAGTGATCAGAAAGTATAGCATCAATTTCATTTCGTTGGATATACTGTACATCTTCACTTACGCTTTGCAGGTGGCTTTGTTTCTGCGCTCTTCACACTCAAATGGCACAACACCTTTTGTCAAGTATTTTTGTTTAACGTAAATAAATATATCAACCATAAACTAGTCTGTCTTTTCCTCTATCACTTTTTATAAATTCCATGACGCTTAAGGGCTTACAGTCTTTTCTCTAATGCTAAAGAATGAACAAAGAAAAATTTAAATGCATTTCAAAAGAAACAAAAAATTTAAATATTTTTAAGAAATGTATTCAAAAGTAATTACAAGTGTAACTGTTGTCAAATTGTTATAGTCGTTAAAATTAAATTTATTGAAAAGCAATTAGTAGTGCAACGATTATCAAGTTATTATAGGTAATAGTGACTTTTTATAAAAAAAAAAAAATATTTTTTTTCTGTTTAAATTGAAAAGTTATCCTTTTCTCCAAACAGAATATAACACCGGGGTTAATTGTCCTTGGGAGTAATTGTCCTAGGGGGTAGTTGTCCTCGAGGGTAATTGGCCAGGGGTGGGGGGTTAATTGTCAACGGGGGTTAATTGTCCTGATACCGCTGGTATACAGCCCCTCTGGCTTCTTTTGTCACTTCTCGAAATTTTTGTCAAACGCCACAGGATCTTTGCCTGACTAACAAAAAAAAAAAAAAAAAAAAAGAGTAACTTTTATCATTTACTCTGTGTAATATACGACGTCCAGTCATTATGCAAAGAAGCCTTAGAGACAATGGACATTAATGAGAAACTGGAAATGATCAAATAGGAAATATACATGTATAAGGGGAAGTGATATATTTTGTAAGGATAGAAAAAAAAAAAAAAGACATCGCAAGAGAACTATAATACGATGACATTTTCTAAAGGAAATTTTGCTACCTTACTCATTTGTTCGGTTTTCCCTCCAGTTTGTTTCATTTGCCGTGTGTACGAAAAACTGTATTTATAATACATTTTTTCTATTTTAGTTTTAATCTTAATATTCAAGTTTCTTGGATTTTTCTACTTACACAGTAAGATTAAAGGATCTTGTTATTAAATTTCTTAATTATGCCTTGCTGTGTGCTTAAATACCTCGAGTTCCATGCATATAGCTTTTTGAGCGTAACTACCTTGATGCTGGTTGCGTGTTTCATCGCCACCTTCGCTTCAAACTACTGTTTACCTGAGCGACGGTTATCCAAGACGGGCAGATTCCTTTCGCTCTAAACGGCGAGCACAAGACACCGGGCCTCATTCTAACGCTAATCTTACTTTCAGTACTCCTTCATGAAATCGTTTGCTGTTGTACAGCACTGATTATTTGACCACGAGATTTCAATGGGTTTCACGTTCGTCATCCCTTCTTTCGTAATTACTGAGGGGCCGGACATGGGATCCTTTGCTACGTCCAAGGAAACTGCCGATCAAGATGGTATCAATTTTGGTGACAGGTGGATGCGTTATTGAACACGGATGTAGTTCTCGGCTGAACAAACCGGCGCAAGTCATTCTTTAAATGAGGGCTCGTCCCCTTTGTCACACCGAACAAGACTTGGAAGTTGCTCCATTATTTTAGTGGGCTCTCATCAAACCTTAAAAATAAACACGTATCCTGAACTCTTTATTAATCAATTTTTAATATTTTGCGAGATCTTTTAACAGTGCTATTAACATAATGAAAACTTTTATATCTTTATGCGACACAGCCATTATTAAACCATATATTGGTCTCGTTGATTGATAGTTTTCTTTTATTTTCAGGATTCGAGGTATCCGAGGAATAGGGGGATTGGGAATCAGTGCTAGGATACTAAACATCTGGGCAGCATCGTTGTCTTCCGGGAAGATAGGATTTTACTTTATTGCGTGTTACCTCACATTGCTTCAGGTTCACTAAATAAATACCTCAACTTTGTGCATTTCGTATTTTTTTTTCATCTATTTTTTCGAGTACCGCGAATGCTGTTATTGTAGTTGACTGCCGCGTTTGCCTCACGTTCTCAACCTAACTTGTCCCGGAGCGTCATGACAAAACCGTTTATGTCTTAATTCTTATGGCCGGGAGGACTGTTACAACCTAATCTACCTTAAGTTATTGTACAACAGGTTATATGAAACAAAACTTTCTCAGCTTGTGTAAGCTAGCAGTTTGGCAGGAGCGTTGTAACGGGTTCGTTATACTTAATCCATTGCAGGGTGTGCAACCTAACTTACGACAGAGGTTTCGCAAGCGTAACGTGACAAAGGGACTTCATAACCTAATCTGTTCTACGAGCAATAACAAAAGCAACATTAAAAAAAGAAATCCATTATTTCAGACGACACAAAACTGACGTTAGTATGAGACGTCACAGGAAAGTGATTTTAATGCAATCTCTGCCCGTTTGTCTTTGTCTGTCTAAAAGTCTGTCTGTCTGCCCTCTCTCTCTCTCTCTCTCTCTCTCTCTCTCTCTCTTTGATTTAAAAAGATGGGGCACCCTATAAAGTAAAATCTATGGAAATAATAATTGCAGTCAAGGCTGCTGTCCTTTATTCTTGGCATGTAATGATTTTTTTTTTTTTAGCAAGAATAAAATAGGCTACTATCCTCTAAGTATAAAGGGTTGAGCACATTTGGTCTGATTGTACAGCTGCATTATGGGTGGTATTACTTATGAAGGTGTATTTATATCATGTCAACTGACAAAACAATAACATAAATTAAGAGGCAGAGGCTGAGAGGGTAATCCATATACAAACAGATAAGGTATTAAATAGGTTATGTAAGCTGTAGGCTCTGAAAAGTATGGTGAAAATAAGGATATTTTATTTTGAAATGCATCTCCACATAGGTTCTATATCATTAAAATAGTTTTCCACTTATGGTTATGTGGTACTGTAAACGATCCAGCCCAACCATTATGTATCTAATTTCTTAAAAACACATTCAAAAAGCCAGGCACCTGGAAGGATAAACTAGAACTCAAAAGCCGAGTACCAGGATTTTTCTTGCAGGTCGATCCATACTTTGATTTAATTGTGGCCATAACATGGGGACACGGTAAAGCAGCGAGGCCACTATTTATATATTAAAAAGACATGGAAAACGAACACATCCAATGCTTAATAACTCTTAAAATGCCAAAATTATAGTAAATGAATGAAGGATTTGTTTTAACGTTGCAGTTGGAAATGTAAATCAGTATTGTGTCCCTACACCTTATACGCATTTTCTTTAATGTGATTCTTGACAGAAAACGGGAAAGCTTAATTGTATATTCAGAGTAGTTCCAAGAGGAAACCAAATTATTTAATTATATAACTTAGAACACATTGTTAACCCCTTTTTCCACCGTATATAAAAACCCAAGCTAGAAGTGGTAAATTTATGTTCTTGCAAGTAAGTAATTTTGTGTTCATCATTAGGCGTTGTCAACTGTTATCAACCATTTCCCTCTACACCTCTCCTCTCCTCTCCTCCCCTCTCCATCCCCTTGCCAGCCTACCCTTCTCGTCAACTGTTTATCATTGGACGTCTGTGTTTGTCCTCTTAAGCTGACAAACATCTAGTTGGCTAAACGTGCCTCTCAACCACGTAGAGGTGATTGTACAGTATCTCTGTCTGTCTGTCTGTCTGTCTGTCCATTCATTGCTTGACTATGTTTGGTGATTCTGATAACAATAATAGTCTCCTGGATCTTGTTAACGTATTATTTTCACTTTATTCTGTAAAGTCTCTCTGTATCTAGGCAGTTTGTACTGCTAGAGACTATCGACAAGATTTATCAACTGTCAAGGGGAGGGAACTGTGCTATTTTGAAAAACTGAAATAAGAGAAATCGGTATAGCGTCGCTATTCCAGCGTTATAAATGTATCAATGAATATCACATGTTGATGAAGCAAATGGTGTTGCTGTAACGCCATGGTAAAGCGGAGCTTAATATATATCCTAAATTTATTGTTCTCTAAATTGGTGTCAAGTGACAATTTCGTTATATGAATTTGGGATGTTCGAATTTGTATTCCAGTTGCATCACTTTCATTGTTGGCTGATGCGATACTGGCCCCCCCCGTTTTTTTACGTGACTATGATAGATCAGTGGATGAACAGGATTTTATTTTAAAGATTGCCTGAGAAGACGTAACAGTTCGCTTGATACCGCATCCAATTAAAACAAGTATAGGAGAGATTGCAATACTTACATTAATATCGTGATAGTAAATCCCTTCATATTCGACACTCTCTTTACTAGTTCTGCCCAGATTACAAACACGTTGTGATGTGAAAAAGGAAGAGACTTAACTGAAAAAAACTCATCACTATTACACTCACACACACTCGCACATGCACGCAGACACACACTTTCCCTTTCCTTGCAGTAATGAGAGGACATCAGAATTTTGTTCTGAAACTTATGGATAATTTTTGCATGAAATTCCAGAAGAGATTGCAAAGTTTAAAGTTTTCGAGAAAATATATCACCAGTATGTCAAGAGCACGCTTGAATATATTAACTCAATACCATTTACTCCGGCTGTGGAGAGAGCCATGGACAAAATGTTTTTGTTCCATTTTGTTTTTTCTTCTTTATTTTTTAATATGGCAAGGGATTATTATTGTATATTTTCGTAGAAGGGGCAGTGTGATGAGCAGCACACCTAGGCGCTAAAAGGAAATGAGGGAAAAAGTGGAGCTGAATCACGTAGGAAGAGGAGAATCTGCTCTGAAAGAATGGGAACCCGGAACAAAGAGTTTCCAGGCTTTGCAGCTATAAGAAATAAATCATATTTTGAACAAAATTCTCAGTTTGGATAAACTTTCTTCCGGGAAACTAAGAGTTGTAGAAATTGAAATTTTTTTTTTTTTATTGATAAGTGTCTGTTTCCTTCCAAAACTCGCCGACATTTTAACATGAAATGTATGTGCGTCGGTTTTGTTATTCTAAGCCAGAAATACATAATTCCTCCAGGATACTTTTCTTCTTCATAAAACTCCTACCAAGATGTCTGAGGAGACTTGGCTTCATAACTGTGGTAACTGAAGTCCTCCTTTGAGGGAAAGCTATTCTGTTCATTAAAAGTGTGACTCCATGAACATACCCCTGTCTTTTAGCTGAAGGGAAATGAGGAAATTTCAGGTCCCATGTCCTTTTTCCTAGAGAAAGATCCGTATTTCAGATCACTCGAGATACTGGGGAACAACATCTTTACCTCTTGCTGCAGAGTTTAGGAGTTAGACATTTTCTGCTCAGCCTCCCCTTGAACTATATTTGAGTTTTATTTCTATGATGATTAACCTTTATTACTTTCCTTGCCCTTCTAGTTACTAAAGCTTTCTTCAGTGGCCATGTGAAAGGCAAGCGTAGCCTTTTACTATGAAGTTTTCGATACAAACCGAACATAAATGCCACCTCGTTATTTTGGGATTTTTCATATTTCCTTCTTGTTCTTTCTTTTAACTTTACCTTCCTCCTTGCTTTAGCTATTTAATCTAGCCAGTTTTTTTAGTATCCTTACACTTCTGATAAGGGAAACGCTTTATGAAAACACATTGAGTTATCAGTATTAAAAAATTTAGGTGTATTCAAATCAATTCCAAAATCAGGAAACCTGTCAAAATCAGAGGAATGGCGACACATTATCTTGTTGAACGTTAATTACAAAATCTCCACGAAGATATAAAGAACAATCTTCACTTGGTGATTGATAAGGTGATCTCCAAGCTTCAATTCTGCATTGGTTCTCATAAGTCAATTCTTTATAGTAATAACATTATTAGAAATATGATTCATAATGTCAGTAATGAAAAGTCAAAGGCAGCCTTGCTCAGTCTAAACTGATCTAAGGTTTTCGACAGAGTAAATATTGGCTTAATTTCTATTGAGGTCATGCAAAAATTTGGTTTTCCAGTTGAATTCATTAAAATTATCGGCACTCTCTTAAAGGACTCACTATTCAGCAATCGTGGTGAGCGGGCGGACCTACCTGCTTCTCCCGCTGGTAGTAGACTGGCAGGTACTGGGGGTTAACTAGAAACAAGGACATTGAGCAAAATGGCATATAATAACGGATTTCTTATAAGGGTCAACTCAATTGCTCTCCAGCTCACGTCAGCTGTCAGTATCAAAGGTAATATTTGATATACTTCACATTAAGGAAGATGAAATAAATTGTCGTCCAACTCATCCCATATGATCGAGTGGGCCTTAAATTTGTAGATAAGAGCTTATTTGATAATTTTTTAGCCAAATATAAGGATAAAATGAACAAGTCTGGAAAAAACGATAAATGTCAGGATTGTAAATCTTAGCAGCTCTTACACATATGTGTCTATTAGATAGGCACCGTTTGAGTTGAAGAATTCAATTCTCGAAAAGGTGTTAAGTAGGTATGGCAAGGTGCATAATATTAGAATAAGAAGAATCCCTGAACTAGTACCATTGCAATTTCACCAATGTTTTGCTGTACTTTTATTGAACATCATTACTATTTCATTTGCTCACGATGTAGCACTTTTCTTGCTTATTGCACAATAAAACTCAGTAAGTTTTTCAATATGTATGTGAGAGTGAGTATGAGCGAGGAAAAGAAGTAATGGTTTAGAATATTCTTTTGAAAAGTTTGTTACACAAAAAGTTTTTTATTGCTGCCATCGGTTGCACTCTGAAGCTACCGTGATTGTATATGACCAAAGTTCTCGCATAAACTAGGCAAACGTCGGCAACTTAAAGGATTTCCTGCCTTTCAAAAATCTGGTGAAAACCCGGTGTCTTCTTATCGGTCTGTACGGTTCTGGCTCTTCGAATTTTATTGCTCGCTCCGGACTGGGTCCTAAAATTTTATAAGAATCATATTTTCCAAACATGGATTCGTGTAAAGAAATCGTTGCTTAACACACATACTGTTTTGTTGTGAAAGATTTCTAATTTATTTTTACTCCTATCAATAACCCTGATATAATAGTATTTGGGAAATACTGTACAACCGAGTGCCAATGAAAAATTGGTACATTAGGTAAATTTCTGTCTCTGTCTGTCTGTCTCTCTCTCTCTCTCTCGCTCTCTCTCTCTCTCTCTCTCTCTCTCTCTCTGTCCCTTGATGTTAGTTGAACCCATAAAATTCTTCAGAATACTGTATCTCGGAAATGAAAATTTGAACAAGCATTTCTGTTGGTGATATCCCAGGAGTATATAGTATGCTGTTTCTCGGTGGGTCTAAGCGATTTAGGAACTGCAGCGCATGGATAGTACTGGCGTAGATCCTTATAAAATTCAGGCAGCCTATTTACACCAGGGGTTGATAAGGTGCAGATGATTTCGCGCTTGGGAGAGATTAGAACTATAACATGCGTATAGTTGAGGTTGTTGAGTACCATTCTTAGTAGTAGTACAGGTGATTGGGGGAGAGTGCAGTGCACTTGTGTAGACGGACTGCAGAGAGAATGTTACTTTGCCGGAGTGCGCAAAAACTTTGTTAAACAACATTACCCCAACTAACAGAATTTCTATATCAAAATGATGAAGTCACCGGATGTCCTCCCTAGCTCCAGTCAAGAACCAGATGACAAATTTTATTCAGTTATTCATTCAACCTTCAACGAAGAATTAAGAAAAAATTGTTGACGGTTTACTGCAAGATATATTTTTATTAATAACAATACGCGAAAGAATACAGTGGAGACAGAGACTATGACTTGTAATGGTAGACTTTTTCTTGAGAAAAAGAAACTGGTATGGTTAGCTTTAGGGCTTGGCAGGTAGCCCGATGTGCATAGAAAAAGAATAAGGTATATACTGAAAGGACTGACGCTAACGTCTTTGACAACATTGTTTGGGACCAAGCAATATTTCATGGTCCACTTGCAGCTTTTAGCATGTCCCTAATTAATGGCTTTCGATCTATTATCTAGTGGAGAATGAGGAAGAAATAAGGTCGTCAGCTCAGCTCACAGAATGCCGCTATCAAAGTCTAACGTGGCTGGGTGGTGAAAATGAAATCTTTCTTTGGGAAGGCTGTCACTACTGAAAAATTTATTGTTAAGTAGAAGAGTAGGGTATGCTTGAAGCCGTTTGGAGGTCTAATGCCTAAAAAGATAAGAGCTCCGTTAAAATGCAAACTATGCATTGATTTACAGAAACATCATCAAAATTCAGCCTTCAAAATTCCAGGGTGAACGATGTTATTGGGAATCTTAAATTTTAGCTTAAAGAGGTTTAACATTAAAGTTCATTACCATTTTCAAAGAATCTTGATGATTAAATTAGATTCCGGAGTAGAGATAAATGAGACACCTGCAAAATAGACTGTTTTAGAGAAAGAAATATCCCGTTGTGCGCCACAAGAAAAGAGAAATGTATGAGACCAATGGAATCAGCATTACTCAGGTAACGTAAACTAAAAGAGATGAAAACAAATATTTTGTAGACATAGAAAGTCTTGCAAACAATGTCTGGCTTTTCACTCGAATGTTGGGTTTATTTTGTTTTCTAGCACGGCCAAAATTTGCATCTGTTATTGGGTAGATTTCGCCACTTGATAAGATATAATAAACGAAACTGACATAAAAGCTTGCTTTCTAAGCATAGCAAATTCTAATTCTTCAGTGCTGACCATTTTCTCTGTGCAAGGTCACGTGACGGTTTTCAGCTATATGTCTTCATATGAAGATCTGATAGTTCTTTACATTAAGGCCTTTTTAATAATACAATTAATTTCCGGCTTAGAAAATACCACCAACAGAGTTAATTACCGCGTGCGCAATCCCTGTCGAATGAATCCGTTCCCGATAGTTCCTACGTTATGGAAAAAATCAAACTCCCCAAAGGAGAACATTCAGCTTTAGCTAGAAGTTTGTTTCTTTGATGCATATCAAGGAAATCACAAACTACAAAAAGATCAATGTGTATAAAACCAGTCAGAAAACGGAAGTAAATTACCCAATTAAACGATATAAAAACTGTTCAAAAGACCAGCTGAGGGCCAGTCAGAAAAAGATGGAGATGAGATGAGATGAGATGAGATGACTGTTTCTTTTCATTCTTTTCCTTGAGGATTTCCGGTCCAGTTAAGCATAGAAAATAGACTAAATTTTTCATATAAAACCATGATCAATTTTTTGCATTCTTCGCAGACGAACACAATAACACCGATCATTAAAAACACAGGTCAATATTCTACACCACTGCGCTTATTTTTTTGCTTTTGCCACGGCAAAAATTATATGTACTTTGTCAAAATCTAAGGAATCTGCATGTACTGACTTGCTAACAGTTCCTACTTCTGCATCTTGCCACATTATTTTGATAGACAAAACTTCATTATCATTTGCATTAACATGTAACTGGAAAGGTATTCCTTACGCAAGTTGTCAAGCCCCTACAATTCGTAATAATGTCATATGGCAGCTCAAAACTCATAACTTCTGAACATTCAGTGAATTCCCACTTTACCTAGCTTGCAAAGCCATTTCATCATTATCAGTAGTCTGTAATTATGCATACAAATCAGTCATTCTTTTCCCAAAACTTTACATTCGTAGACATGCCACGTGTATGAGCCATTTTGAGTAATTTCCTATATCAAATTACTCACAGAAAAAACTTGTTTTTTTTAACTACTTCTCTTGGATTTTCGTGTATCTTGTAACAGAATTGAAGACGTTTGTAAAAACATTGATCGGTTTTTCCTTAGAGTATATTCTGATGCAAGACATATTTGCCTTGTTTTATACATAACATTGACATCAGCTTTAGCGTCTACTTCCACACTGGTAACAGCGCTGTTGATCATTTTCTAAGGGGTATATGCATTACTTTGTGAATATACATTATTACTCAGAATATTCTTAATACCTTCCGTAGCCGGTTCTGGTTCACCAGTCTCCGCGGGAAATTCATTATATGGAGCGTCTTTCACTCTGTGGAATAGACCGACAGTGTTAACTAATCCTTGATTCTGCCATTCCAAATGCTTTTCGAAGATGTTATTACAGTACTTCCAATGTTATTACCACCATTCATTTAACTTTCGCAACAAACTTCTCTGGGCAAAATTACCATTTTGGCCTTCAAGAGTATAGCATTATGAGAACCATAATTACACCATCTGGGTTAAGTAGTTTCTTCTACCTTGATTTTATCGCCACAGACTTTGGACTTGCGTGATTTCCCACAGCTTCTGCAACGATGCTCAAAAGATACTTCCAGACCACACGAGCCCCTTTACAGCATTAAATTATAACTTATGCTGAATTATCTGCGTGAACATCTTTATGCTACAATAATCTAATAAATATAATCCATTTGGAGGACCTCTAATAAGCGCAATTAAATGAGTTATGCTCATATAATTTGTTCATTTGCAAGTATATCTGGCTCCAGGCATTTAGGATGGTCAAATATAATCACTTGTGTGCAGTTGCCATTTGATTCCACCGACTTTCCATAACATTTTCAAAATTCTTCGTAGTTAAAATGCTGGTGGTCGCCTCATCCTTTACCGTCACATAAGGAGTGTTTCTTCCTGCATTAAAAAGAACCTCAAATTCTGGATGACACTTAGGCAAAGTACCCATTGTACCTTACCTCAGAAATCCTTTTCATTTCTTGGATAATAAAGAGAGCGCTTTTACGGTTTTTAACATTACTTCCAAGAAGAGGAGCTGAAGCTGTAATTATCTTCCTCTCGTCTGCTTCTAATACTGCGTCCACATCCCTAGTACCATTAAGCGCTTTCCTTTTCATAACTTTCTTGTTCTCCGCCAGTATAAAAGGTCTTTCTTCACCTTTGCTGCTGGACACATTTCAGTCCATCCTTATTTCGGCTGCAGCACAGCGGTCTGAACTAGTGCCTCCTTATTTGCATCCACAGCTCAATGGTAACGCACTAAGGGATGACTGGAATTCTGTTTGGGAACTAGAGCCATCAACAAGTGTGTCCGTACGCTCCAAAACGCAGAACCCAGTTACCAGAGGTAAGGCACTTTTGATTTTCTGTATTATCGTTAGGATATTATGTTATGATACTGTTGCTACCGATCCTCTGTTAATCCCTAAGCCTTGTGTTACTTATGGAAAACTGCAGGGGGAAACTTCCTGTGTATAGTGCTTTAAATGAACCGAATACTTGAAGTATTCACAAAAACTCTCTCTTTGTGAGATCTTGGTAGCTGTTGTCAACCGTTAGCATAAACTTTGATGTTTGAGACTGTTTTAATATTAACAAGGAAATTTTTATTTATGTCAGTATTGAGGACACCAAAAAAAATCTGGAATCAGCTCATTTCAAAGTATAATTAATTCATTGTTGCTGATTACGTATAGGTGCACACAAGTTTATTATTGTTGCTCTCTCTCCTCCTACTAATTTACCTACTTTTTTCATCACCATTCTCTTCATCATTATTCTGATTTACTTCTGGTGGTAATCTTATCGGTCCATCAAGCTTGCTTCCATTGATTTTTAGTAGATAGTGTGCTTGGTTATTATTTAACGTTAAATATTTAAATTTTCCTTGAGTGTGCGTTCTTTTTTTCATTTACACACGGTGGTAAGTTTATGATTAATTTTTATTCCATGAGATCAAAAGATTCGTTTTCCAATATTGTTGGTCTTTGATGTATTAATTTAATATATATATATATATATATATTTATATACACATATATATATATATAACCCATATAAACTATATCATATGTGTGTGTGTGTGTGTGTGTGTGTTGTGTGTGTGTGTAGATAGATAGACGCGCAGAAAGATAGATATAGTTCAAACTGAATTTTGTGTGATATTGCTGTATGTAGCCTTTTAAATCTTGCTCTTGGTGTCCGTAGAAACTCATAATTTAGAGATTTTAGATTTTTATTGACTGCAAAGAACATATAATATTTTGACAGTTACTAAAAATATACAGTATACGTAAACTTATACAAAACTGTATCGATCTTATGTAACTGCATACTCTGCAGTCCAAAAAGAAAACCCAAATATAAATTACTCTTTCTATAATAAATAAACAGAGCCCTTCTATGCTATTATCTACATATACAATTTCAAAACATTGTAAATATAATCACATACTTAAACATTTATCACTCTCCAGTAATTCAGTCAAACTTGTAAAGGTTGTATATGATATCTATTTTCTCAAATGAGCTGCTAGATTACATTTTAGCATCACATGTTTTTCGTCTTGCACTTCAATAGTACCACATGAACATAATCGTCTTTCTGGTCATTCTGCTCCATCCCCAGACTCGACTTTAAGAGAATGAGACATCAGGCGAAGTCTGGTGAACGACGACCTGTCCTTATAATCTTCAATAAATATATATCTATCTGCATACACTGGATGAACCGCAAGCGATGGATTTAACTGCGTTTTGTACGTTTCAAATTTTGTAGCTTCAATAGGTCTATTTCTAATGCTATTTCTAATTTGGTCCAGTGGGTTGATATTCAAAACATTAGCTTCCATTGCATTTGATAAAAACCGATAGCCTGGTGTATTGGCTTGATGACATAGTTGATACACTATACTAAAGGGCTCTTCTGGATTAGGGGCCCTAAGCTTTGAGTTCAAGAAAGTGACCAATTTTCTGATGATAACAAACTTTAATGGTATATTCCTGATTCTACTAAACACAGTTCTATACTAGTATTGTGTGTGTCTAACCCTAACAGACATCTTATAGCCTTGTTATATTGTTTAGTTAGTATTTTTAATCTTTTTTTTAGCCAAGTTTCAACTATATAATAATGAGCTGATAACTGAAGCCTCAAAGACTTTCTTCTTATAATAATACATGCCAGTGTTTGTGGCACAATAAGGCAAATTTATTTACAGTTGTTCTCTAGAGCGGCTTCGTGTTGTTTCACCACAGAGTCATTGCGTGCGTCAGCAGTGAACCATGTCCCCCAAATACTTATATCTATCTGAGAATAAAATTTCAGTTCTCCAGTATTTGCTTGGCGCCCTTATTAACTAAATCTTTAATATACACAGCAGCTGATTTGGTAAACAATGATAACACTGTTAAAGTATTGTATTCTCATGATTGTATTGTAATTATGTACAGGTTTTTTACATGAATCCATATTTTCCTACAGTGTTAAAACAAATACAAAAAAAGCAAAGATCCATTTTCACTACTGAAACTAGGCATGAGAACAATTTTAAAAGAAACTCAAGACCTAAATATAAAAAGACTTAATCATTTTCCTTTTAATGCTATCTATAATATCCTCATAAACTTTTGATCTTCTGTTCATCCAACTTTTTAATCCCCCTCTATGTATTTTCCTATTTTGATGATGACGTCAGTCTTATCCGAATCCTGGCCAAAGTTATAGTCTTGCTTTTTCTCTCAGAACTTATAATAGAGGGATTTTGTTTAAACTTATGACCTTAAAACAGTTCCCGCGGCACTGCCTCTGACAAAGTTGTTGGTGCAGATTTAGATATCTTCATTTATACATTGAAATTTGTAAACAGTACGGGAACTTAACAATTCAGGTGAATTAGCTTTACAACCTTTCCATTTCAGATCTGGTGTAAACATTGCTTCTTTCCCTCCTTGTCTGTCTGTGTGTCTGTCTTCATGTGAAAGGTTTTCCAGTCAGCCTGACCTTTGAAATAATAAAATTGAATAATATGTGAGTTTGTTAATTGAAGTACTCTTTTTAACAATGAACGGTATTTGGGGGCTGTGTGAAAATGCATCTATTCATTATGCATATAATTTTTCAGATATTTTTTATGCATTTTCTTCCTGTAAGTTCTATTATCGAATAAAATGAAGGTACAGAAAACACAAGTCGCAACTTAATTTTATTTTAAAGCCACTTTTTTTATTTGTCTCTTTTTCATGGCGAAACAAACCTTTTCACTGTGTATATTCATGCTCCAGAGCAACTGGTAAGACTTTTTGGCACATCATTCCTCACCACACAATCCTGAGAGTCATTAGATATTTGGTAATTCTGAACTGTCCTTTGCTTAAACTCTTTTCATTGTCTTATTTTGAATAGTTTGTCGGTATACATTCGCACTGATTATTAATGTTTATCAAAATAACAATAAAAACAGCAACAAAACATATCCATTCTTCTCTTTCCACCAGTTGCAAAGTTGGATGTTATCCAAGTCGAGCAATAGCCGTGAGAGTACCCAGTTGGTTTTGTTTACCATCAATATTCTACGTTTTCTCTTGATAGGCAAAGAAAACTAAAATAATTTGATTCTTAGGTAACTATTGAAGATGCATAATATGTCGTTACTTAACGTTTCTGAAACGTCCAAATGATGTCAGTAAGGTATTCATTGATGCTTCTAAAACGTCAGTTTTTTTCTACAACTGCAAGAGTTGGCCGAGAGCCGAGAAACACTAAAAGGGTCCACAGACATCCAATGCAACGCAGTCAGCGACTTCGGAAGATGGAAATGTCGGCGAAAGGGTATTAGACTGTTTGAATGATACCTTCAGTTTTTTTCATTTTGAATCGGCTTCCCTCTTATCATATAAAACATATCATATTATTTGTGTGTGAGTGTGTGTTTCCATACACCATCCGCAATGTGTAGTAATGGGCATGCACGTGAAGAATATTTGCTTAGTGCAAATGATGCTGCAACTGACACTAAATTTAGCGAGATATATGGTGAATACATATATATATACATGTTAGGAATGGTTATACATTGGCTGCGGATTTGAGGAACCGATGATATTATATATATATAACCATATATATAAATATGCTTTTCTATTGCTAGTGATTGTATCTAATTTTTTCAAGATCGTAGGATAAAATTGCTTTTACCTGCTCAACTGTATGAAAACGGAACGGGAATATATTATTATTATTATTATTATTATTATTATTATTATTATTATTATTATTATTATTATTATTATTAGAAACCATATACCAATATAGAAACTTTATTTTGTTGGAAGACTTTGGGGTTGCTAGGAGCATTCCCTGATATTTAACAAAAGTCAAATGGAAAAATTACAAGTAAACGCCGGAGAAACTTATCCCTTTTGAAAAGGAAAAGAATCGTCAAATATTTGCTTACACCATAGATAGATAGATAGATAGATGATAGATAGATAGATAGATAGATAGATAGATATAGATAGATATATATATATATATATATATATATATATATATATATATATATATATAAATATATATATATATATATATATATATATATATATATATATATATATATATATATATATATATATATATATATATATATATATATATATATATATATATATATATATATATATATATATATATATATATATATATATATATATATTGTTACATGAGGGTCTTATTGATCATGTATTATTCAATTTACGAATTTTACGGCCCTGCAAACCAAGATTACACGTAACCTGCCACTTGAAGCCAAAAAGTTAACCTCAAAGACAGTCGTTAATTAGCTAAGGTCGCCAGTTATGGTTATTAACTCCAACATACAAAGCATCGAGATTTAACCGATTTTGCTTACCCTAAATCCTAGGTATTTTACTGGAATAACGGGGTTGAAGCTAACAATAAAATAATTAGGTTTAATCTAGACTTTGTAAACACATATACCGTAAGTGGTGGCTGAAGGGGAAACAAAGGAAATTTGAAATACAGAAAACAAAGGATAAAAGAATGGGCGAAGTTTTTGAACAAAAAGCGACTTTACCTTAGGACGAGCGTTGTGCGCATCAACGACCGACGTGGAGTTCTTGCAATTCTTCTTCACTTCACTAAAGAATAATAGACAAAGAAAGGGGGAAGAGGTCCAACTGGACGTGTTATCTCTCGCGAAGCTTGGTTCTCTCTCTCCCTGACCGGCCAGTCAAAACAGGCCTATCAGTCATGCCCCAGGCGTCCACGTTCTTGTTAAAAACATTCGCCATGAGACAGGTAAAAGGAAAAAGGACCTTAGGACCACCTATTCTTAAGGTTGAAAATGGAAATTTTCCTATAGGGTAAAAGGCCTAACTTACCTATCCCGTTCTCCAACGGACGTTAAGGGTTTGAACTGAAGATGCACCTATATAGACAAATGTCTTTTCCCGGTCTCAGTCAGGCTGATATTTTTTACAACCAAAAGTTACGAGGGCGAACAGCAGTAATATTTATAAAAGCTCCCCCTTAAGAGGGCCTTCACTCCCTTTTCGGGCGTGAAGGTCTATACTAAACAAGCTGTTCGCCTCTAGTAGGTTACTCTCCTTCCCCTGAGCAGATTAGTCCTGGTTAGCCTACCTAGCTACAGAACTACCTAACCCTAGATAGGATATGAGCTATAATCACTACTTAACCTAATTCTAATAGTACTGGAAGGTGCTCACGGTTATTATAGGCTACCTCCTACAATCATGATGTGTTTTAGACCTAGCCTAGTGGTACATTCTATGATATTCCCTAGCCTAACCTATCCTAACCCGACCGTAGCACCAACATAAGAGTTAATATTCTAACTAAATTACAACATGGTTTATGTTTAATACAATTAAAATTTACTAGTTAATTCATGAGGGTTGCCTCATATGATAAATGGGTGCCTCACTGAGGTCTTAGGCCATGCGTGTCACGAGCATCGTGGCTCGTTTCACAATAGTTAAGATTACTGAAATTAGTTAGGCTACTTACATGATTACTGCGGCTCGGTGGTAAAGTGGAAAGAACAAGGCTACTAAATTGATGTACTGTACAATTTTAAGGTGGCCTAGGCTAGGTACAAATAAAAGGAAGAGATCACACTGGCTACCTTCTCTGGGCAAGGGGCCAGGATCACTCTTAGATGTTAGGGCACTGTGCCGAGAGGGCACTAGTGCCAGGATGAGCTTATAGCTCGGCAACTACTGGGCTCTCTTCCGCCCCTTCTTCTTCTTCTTCGGTTTCCTCCAAGGCCTATCAGTAGCTGGCCTAGCAGGTGATGAGAGCACCGACTCCGGGGACAGGCCAGAAGGGCTAGCGGCGCGAAGTCAGGGGCAACTGCAAAAGCTGCAGGAGGACTCCCTACTCCGGCTGCTGCGACAACCGAGCGAGAGCGATCTCGACTTCTGCGTCCGAGGATGCCAGTTCCTGGTCTTCCAAGGGAGGGGTACCATTTCGATCCTCCAGGGGTTCATCCTGGAGTCAAGAATCTTGCAAAGAAGAAGTTTCGGGTGCTGGAGGCTCTCCAGTCGCGATGATCAACTGCATGGGGAATCCTAAATCTCCCGGAGGAGGATTCGCCTCATGATTTAGACCCGGCATAGGGCCTTTTCCATTGGTAGCTCAACGTCCGTGGCGGACGGAGTCTGGCACTGCTCAGTGCTCGCAAGTGGCACTGGCAGCAGTTGAGGTCAGGCATGCCTGACAAGGGGTCCGAGGTGCAATACCTCTCGGACGACTTGGGTTTGGCTGCGGCAGAGATTCCTGCCCCAGCAGGAGATCGTAGCCTCTCCTAGAGAGTTTTGTTCGGGGCGTCTGCTGGGCGTTGCTTGCTTGGGCAGCCCTCCCAATTTGTGGAGTGGTCTGCCCGCTTGCACGTCCTGCAGCGGTACTGCTCCTCCTGAATCTCTTCGCGGAGAGGAGGACCTCTTGGTGGGCCAGCCCTTCGCGATTGGAGAGGGCTAGGCCTGAAACAGTTTGGTTGGCCCCTTCCGCGGACCACTTTGGTGGGCGGAAGGTGGAGGTTTGTCATTTATTGAGAGTTACAACTGGGGCCTCCGTGGAGGAGGTAACGTGGCTGTGAGTGGCGTTGGTGACGGGCTTCCGCAGAGAAGATCCCGACCCAACAAGAAGACCACTCCGGGCCGAATTCCACCTACCACGCCAAGGCGGTGGGGTATCGTGCCCCAAGGTGTCATAACCTGAGTTGGACCGTAGGAATGGTAATGGTGTGGCCCTCTATCCACTTCATTTCCCACTGGGTTTCTTCGTCAACCATGGCACCGGCTGGCACTTGGGAGTGATCAGGCTAATATCTGCCGCAGTGTCTACTGTGACCGGAAGGGTCACTGGCAGGCTAGTGCTCTGAAGAGGGGCCACCGAGATGAACTGGGTTTCCAGTCTCTCGGGTAAAGGATCCGGTGCGGACCAGCAGCAGAAAATGAAGTGCTGATTAGGTTGACAAATTTGGTGGTGGGGACATGATGTGGACAGGCCGGAGATCCAGCATTGTAGTGGCTAGCAGCCCCACAGGATTTGCACGGGCCTTTTGGATGGGCTCGGTGGCCTGCAGTAACTGTTGGAGGAGAGGGCTGAGCGGATGAATCGGGAGAGGAGTTCTGGCTGGTAGGGTTAGGCTGCTTATTAGTGCCAAGTTTGTATCGGCACTCAGCTTCAGCGTGGCCCCCTTCTTGCAATAGTTGCATATGGTCTTGCTAGGCAGTCCATTCTTGGGCGAGTGGAGTTCGAGAGGTAGGCTGGAGGGATGATTCGCTTCTGAGAGGTGCTATGCGACTGATTGAAAGTTTCCCACGAATCAGCCATGCGACAAGCTTCCATAAGTGTGGAGGGCTGTTTATCGTTAAGATATACAGCCAGGGGCCCTGGCACACATTGGAAAAGGTCTTCTAGCATGGTCCGATTGAAAAGATCCTCAAACGTCGTGCAGGCCAAGGAGTCGAACCAGCGTGCGGACTGGGTTTTGTGACATGCCCATTCCGTCCAAGACCAGCCGACTTCCTTGGCAAGACTCGGAACCGTTGTCTCCATTTTTCTGGGGTTATCTCGTAGGCCTTGGTA
The DNA here is from genome assembly GCF_040412425.1 of Macrobrachium rosenbergii. Lineage (NCBI taxonomy): Eukaryota > Metazoa > Arthropoda > Malacostraca > Decapoda > Palaemonidae > Macrobrachium > Macrobrachium rosenbergii. Next base: position 44,893,577 of record NC_089788.1, read on the forward strand.
ATGACTCTCTACGAACTTCCGCCATGTTGCCTCTCTGGCTCTTCTCCAGTGAGCGGCGCTGCCTTGGCTTTTCCCTCCATATGCTTGGCTAGTATTAAGGCTCTCTCCGTCTCCGTGGTGCTGTAGTTATCGAAAAGAGCCTCGATCTCCTCCAGCCATGCTTCTGGCTCGTCCTCAGTCCACTTGGGGACTAGGGAATTGATGCTCGAAATTGGAGCGTTTGATGCAGCAGGTGTAGGACTGGAGGCTTGATGGCTAGCCATAGCTTCGGCATTCTCCATTTTCGCTCTCCAGCTCGAGCTCCTTCTCCTTTAGGGCTAACTCATGCTGTTTCTTCTTGCAGGCTAACTTCCATGCTCTCTCCTTCTTTCTTCTCGTTCCTCTTCATATTGCCTTTGCTCGGCTTCATACATACTTCCTCTGCTCTTCTTCATACTTCCTCTGCTCGAGTCTTTCTTCCTTCTCCCGCTTGGCCAAGTCGTCCACTTGCTCCTTAACCCAGGTGGTAAGTTCCGAGTCAGTGAGACCTGCCGCCGTCCCCAGCCCCAGGAAAGTTTTATAATGCTCTGCTGCCATGGTTCTGGTGGGGAAGGGCGTCTAACCGGTCGATGGGCGTACTTGGGCAGCGAGGAAGTGTCTCTTCAATGACGTGGCACCCTTTCAAAAGGTGGCACTGTAGTTTGGGTGTGCCGTGTACAGGTCACACTGGTGGCACTCAGTATCCCTAGGCACTGGTGCAGGTTAGGTTCCAGAAGAACTTTCTCTTCTGTGTTCCCTTTTGTTTTGTTTTATTTATTTTCTATTCTTGCTTGGTGGCACTTATGGTGCCAATGTGTTCCTAGGGACCTCTACTGGAGTCCAACTAGGCTATATGGGAGGAAAGGCACTCTACACCCCCTGCAGAGTGCAACAATTGAATGAGAGAGAAAGGGAAGGTAAGAGAGAGAGAGAGAAGTAAGCTATTCAAGTGATGACAGTGCTGCAAATTATTGGCACTGTGGAATAAAGTGAATTTGGGTTTTTTTTTTTTTTTTTTAAAGATCCTCGTGAGTGGCTGGTCCCAGTACCGGCCCCAGTGCCCCTTCTTTTTCAGAGGGTGAAAACTACTGTTTGCTTGGGTCTGGATAGCAGGCCTCACTCGTGACCGACAGTTTATCACTGTATTGTAATTACTCTTAACTTGTCCTCATCTATTGTGGGACAGAGGTGTTTCTTTTGTTTGGTTTATTGTATTCGAATTAATTAGCCTAGTGTCGGCCGTTCTTTCTTTGAAGAGGGTCACGTACACTTAGGTTAGAATGCTTACTTGAATGACGAGAGAGAGAGAGAGAGAGAGAGAGAGAGAGAGAGAGAGAGAGAGAGAGAGAGAGAGATTTTCAATCAGCTAATTTCTTGCTGCTTGAGAACATGTAAACAAAGATTTTATACATGCACAATGGCATGGATCTTAATAAAATGATATAGACACGTCGTCTTGGCTTCCTTAGGATTACTTTATTATCTTAATTTTCCCGGGAGCGTGATGTCACAAAAGTTTATCGTAAAAATTTTAAATTTTCTTTATATGGTTTTTATAGCAGGTATTTGTATAGGAACTTGTTATATTACTCCTAACTAAGGCCTATCTTTCCCTGCCTAAATTATCTTGTTTTGTTTTTGAAGTTTGTCTAGCTAAGATATTAAGGAGGTGGGTTCTACTACGAAGGGGAAAAAAGAAAGTAGACCCAAAAGTGGCTGGAAGCAGAGTGGTCACAATAACAATGTCGTTAAGAAGGTCTTAAGATGGCGGAAAATCCCGTTAGGCCTAAATTTCAAAACAACCCAAGCGCGAAGGAAACCAAAATGGCAGGTCCTCTAGTTCAAACAATTTCCAAGATGGCGGGTATTTTCCTTTTAGCACAAATTCAAAAACAACGAACGAAACAAATGCAGGTATCCAGATTTTACTTTAAATATACCAATCATGCATAGCGTTTTACGTTACGGATGGAAAACTAAATTACCAAACAACTTTGTGTCTTTTGTTATCGTATTTCTCACCGGGAAACATTAAACAAAAGAATGGAAAAGAGATGATTTGATTTGACTGGAACCAAATTTACGTTACTGAAAATGTATTTTATTGTAAAATTACTATTTCAGTTCGTTCGCTATTTCACTGACACGGTTTTGAATGATTCCCGCTATATGCAAACAATAACGATCGGAATTGCCGACGTGATTTCTAAATTACTTTGTGTACATGAACTGGGCTCCGTTTTTTCGGCCTTGAGATTCGTTATTGAACGACTTGACTCGAACGATCCGAACACGGTAAAATGTCCTTGTCTTAAACGTTATAAATTATGACTCGCTCTGTTCTCAACGCACCCTTTACCTACGCTAATTCTCACTACACTTGTTATTATAACTATTCTCTTTACTGCTTATTATTATGCCTCGTTCCTTGTTTGGAAGAATGAAATGGAGTTCGATATCTGACTTTTATTTTTGGAATTAATGTAATTTAATTTCCTTTTCTCCAGATTCTTTCTCTAAAATGTACTTTAGATTCTACGGCAAGGTCGCCAATGTTACGTGTGAGGGTCTTGGTTGATCATGTATTATTCAATTTACGTAATTTTTACGGCCCTGCAAACCAAGATTACACGTAACCTGCCACTTGAAGCCAAAAGTTAAACCTCAAAGACAGACGTTAATTAATCAAAGGTCGCCAGTTAAGGGTTATTAACCTTAACAAAGAATATTTGAGATGAATTTGATTTTAAACGTCAATGGTTCTTCCAAACATTCGGACGCGAGGCAAACAAAAGCATCGAGATTTAACCTGATTTTGCTTACCCTAAATCCTAGGTATTTTACTGGAATAATGGGGTTGAAGCTAACAATATAATAATTTGGCTTAATCTAGACTTTGTAAACACATATACCGTAAGTGGTGGCTGAAGAAGGAAACAAAGAAATTTGAAATACAGAAAAAAAGGATAAAAAGAATGGGCGAAGTTTTGAACAAGAATCGACTTTACCTTGAACGTCGAGCGTTGTGCGCATCAACGAACACCGGAGTCGGGAGTTCTTGCAATTGTCTTCACTTCACTAATAGAATAATAGACAAAGAAAGGGAAGAGGTCCAACTGGACGTGTTATCTCTCCGAAAGCTTGGTTCTCTCTGAAGTTCCCTGACCGGCCTAGGTCAAGCAACAGGCCAGGTGTCCAGGCGTTCTTGTTGACAAAACATTCGCCATAGAGACAGGAAAAAAGGAAAAAAGGACCTTAGGTGAACCACCTATTTTTAAGGCTGATATGGAAATTTTCCTTTTTTTGAAGGCCTAGCCTACCTATCCCGTTCTCCAACGGACGTTAGGTTTTGAACTGAAGCCTACCTATATGGACAAGATTTTCTGTCTCAGTCAGGCTGATATTTTACAACTAAATAAAGTTCGAGGGCGAACAGCAGTAATATTTATAAAAATATATATATATATATATATATATATATATATATATATATATATACATATATATATATATATATATATATATATATATATATATACACATATATATATATATATATATATATATATATATATATATATATATATATATATATATATATATATATAATACACTTATATATCGTAAATATACTGGGAAAATAGTCCATATATATAGCTCAAGATTATATAAATAGACGTTTCTTATAAATAGCAAATGACATTATATATTATATATATATATATATATATGGGTATATAGGAAAGATATATACCATATTTTGTATATATAGGCTTATATTAATATAATCCCATTATTATATATATCTTATATAATTCTTCTATATAATAATGTATATTAAATGTCAGGCACATAGAAATATGGTTAATATAGTATTGGGGTTTTATTATTGATGCGATTGTGACTTTTTTACTGATAAGTTGATGTTTATATATGTAATCTTTGTTACGATTTAATTTTCATAGAGAAAACTATTGAGATATTTTTATATCATCAGATCTAATTTAAAATACTGAGGCTAGAAATAGGTATATTGATCATTCGATCATCAGACATCAATATATATAGAATTATATCATATATTAAATTTAAAGTTATAATACATAATATATATTATGGTCGATATAAGATAAGCCATATATAGCTGTGTGTGTTGTGTGTGTGCCACGGTTTACAGGTTTTCCTTTAACTCAAACCTATATAGAATATCTGCACTTTTTACTTGTTTATAGGCTTAAAATTATATATATATATATGACGAGAGAATGCGGTGTTGCTTAGTTAGCAGACTACTTAATGGGAACTTTACTTGAATTTGAAGAAAAAAAGTCCATATTTGATTTCCATAGGTTGAGTTTTAAGTAAAAGTTGTTTATAGAAAGTTTATTCAAATATGTGAAAGGAAAAGAGCAGCAGCAGCAACACTGAATTGACGACGTTGCAGTTTCGGAGGAGGAATTGATGAGTTTTTGCGATGGAACTCTTATAAAATAATATTCGAGAGGGAACTTTTCAGAGTGTTTTTTTTCCATAGCCATCTTGTAAAAGCGAATTTTCACTTCATAATTGACCAGTAACCTCACCCTTCCTGACTCAACCGTGGATTATTTTGACTCGTGAGCATTTAGAGGAAGAAGCCAACTGGATGTTCAGCCGCTTTCAGCTGAAATTGTCATACTGCCTGCTGGCTGAGTCAGCAGATTTGATTAGATGACCTGGCCCCTTTTTGAGAGAGAGAGTGAATATTTATAGATGTTTGACTGGTAGTTTTCCCCAGCCACTTTATCCTCAAAGAAAGCGTTGTCTCTTTTTTTTTTTTTTTTTGCCAAATAAAACGGCTATATTTAAAAACGCCATTTTTATATATCGCCTCTTTGCGTTGTTAGAAAGGTTTTCTGGAAAATTTTGATATGAAATTTTATAATTAGTTTTTTGTTTTTGGTTTAGGAAGACTGAAATAATAATTTTCAGATTTTGTGAAAATTAGCAATGTTATTCCGAAATTATTTTTTTCTTGACAGTTTTTTTATTAGTTTACTGAAAAGAAAAGGACATGCAGGCTTTCCAAATTGTCTTCCAGTTTTCTTTCCGCCTCACATCTTAAGGAATCAGGAGAGGCTAGGGCGTTTTGAGAATTGACAATTTGCTTGAGACTTCCAATCATCAAACAAGATGTCTAAGGTTGAGTCGCTCAATACCTTTTCAAGAATATGCCAGTTTGGGGTTTTGTATAAGTCATGGGCCGTTTAAAGCCAAAACCACCGAATTGTATATATTCGGTGGCCTTGATTATAAGACTTCTCATGGCCTCAACAGCTAAAAGGTGCCCCTAAACGCCAGTGACGCTTCGAAAGTTTGAATGACGTTTTCACCTAGTTACAGTCCAAATGATTTAGTGGCCATTTGAGTTTCTGTCAACTGTGAGCCCGAATGAACGATGCACAGATTTGAGCTGAACGGGTTGTGTAAATGCAATTGATATCTCCCTTATTTCTTTAATGTTCCGGTAATGTTCATTATAAGTCTGTTTCACATGTTTAGCATCGATAGTTTTGTACGAGAGTCATTCATTCTTTCAATTTTCCAGGATATATATATATATTCTTATGATATATTAATATTAAACTTATATCCTCTGCATTTCAAATGCTAATATGTTTGATGTTATAGTACTGTAAAAGATTACATCAAAATTCATTATAATTGAGGCAATATTGCCCATGTTTAAACTTTATCCTTTCCTAGTTGCATTCAACGGAAAAGAAAAATAAAGTTGAAATCGTTTAATCTACTATAGTAATTTTCCTCCATAACAAAGGATTGTGAATTTACACGGTGAAATGTACACTCATAAGCCATTCTTATGTCATATTATATTATCTCGATATATATAAATCTTCTATATATTTTTTCACCACAGATTCCAACGTTTAATTTAATATGTATTTATCTGAGCAACGTATTGAAAAAATTATATAGGGCTGTCACAATGAAAAACACAATAGAAAACTAGTTTATTTTTCCCATTATATTAAAAATATTTTTGAAAGGGATAACTGTTTATAAACAGTGCTGTGAATTTTATAAGTCTACATGTTGAAGGGTATTAATTTTACACTTTCAATAAGAAAAATATGGTTGATAGCAAAAAAGTTATGCATGAGATGATAATATATACATGAGTATATATTATATGGTTATATATATATGATATGAATCTATATATATATATATATATATATATATCTCTATATATATAATATTTATGTGCGGAGAATATTCTATCGCATATATATTGATAAAGATCTTAAATAATTAAAAACAAATTACCAAATTTCATATTATGTAAGAACAAATAATTCCTTATATGCTAGTATTTTATCAATGTTAAATTCTTCAATGTTAATTTACCATATGCAAAATTTTAGATAAAGCTTAGCCTAATTTACTTTGACCAGTAACATAATTTGTAGAAGAATGTTTTATAAACATATTTTCAATGAAGAAAACGCCGAGCAGTCTCAAAAGTTGAGAACAACCAAGGATCGTACATATTTTCATAATGAGTCGTGACCTTTCCACAAAGTTTGTTTTATGTTCTGGGTATAATGGGTTTAATTTACTAAAACCATATGAAAAACCATCAGACATGTAAGTCCTTGCACGAAATACATGTACATTTCAGAATACCTGCAGTAAGCAGAATTTATCGTGGGTTATAACTGTCAAATCAGCTTTTTAGTTTTAAGATACAGTGAAAGAATTTGCCGTCTGAAATTGCCAGTCCCATGCCCTTTGTTTTAAACTTTAAATATAAGAATATGAATAGGCCTAATCTCAATGATGTTAACATATATATTTTCCACTGATGATTTAATTCCCTCTGAACTGGTTGGAACTTATAATGCTACCATTTCAATTGATCATGGCTAAATCGTTTTGTTTATGTGGCACAATGAATTTAAAATAAAATAAAAACTATATTTTTTTTTTAGGCTGCAATTTGATATGACAAAATGCCATTAACATCCAGGTGATCTCATCGATTTTTGTTTTAATTTTTATTTTCTTTAAATTCTTTTTAGAGATTTAAAATGAATTCTTCGTCTGAATCCACCTTGGTCACTGAATAATTGAGTCCGTCTCATGACGTTTTTTATTCTATTTCTGGCAATATTTATTTATTTTTTTTTACAGGACCTCCTAAAAAGGAACCACCTAATCTTCAGGTCCAGTCTAATCTTTTTGTTTTATTTTTTGGAAGGTTATTTACGGCCCGCAGGGAAGGAGAATCGCCTCAACTGCATGCCGAGATGGCTTGTCGGAACACTTCAGGTCCGTCTACTCATGGCTTTGTAGAGGGCTTCAAGTGGTTTGTTTGATGATTGATGGGAAGAAGAATCCATAACGCAGGCCCTTTCCCGGATGTTTTTCTCGGAGGAGGAAAACAATGAGACAGAAAGAGGAGGACTGAGGACAAAAACCTGAAAAAAGAAGGGGAAACGAAGGAGGAGGGGAGGGGTAAATGCCCAGTGGCATCTGTCAGTGTACAGATTCCATTCATTAAGGACTTTCTTAATTCGGTGTTCTAATTACTCTCTTGATTGTACTAAAACGCCCCAGATCTCGGCGCCTTATAAGTCTTAATGAAAGAATTAAACTTACAAATTCGGCCTCCGGCTTAAAATTATAAAGCAAGAAGGAAGAGCAAGACACAGGAGACTTCTCTGAGAGAGCTTGAGAGAGAGAGAGAGAGAGAGAGAGAGAGAGAGAGAGAGAGAGAGTTGAGTGGGGATAGTGCATGTAGACTTGTTTAATGCGTGTAAATTATCCATTAGCTGGCATTAAAGAAGGCGAATAAGTTTGGTGATACAAGATTGGATTATGAATTGGAAGACTACCTTTATCGGATGTCTTTATATATGTTATATATATTTATTAGGATATCATCTATAAGCGAATCCCAGTCACTTCAAGAAAAGAGGTAACGTTCCAGTAGTATAGAACCAGTTTTTGTCTGCTCATAAACAAAATAGACATAAATATGAAGAAGGTTACAAAGTAAACAAAAGAACAAGAATACCAGATGATCAATTATTTATGGTAAGAAAAAGAAGATGAAAATTCCAGTATCTCATCACATCACCGTAATCAAGATAAATCTGATCTGAGTAACATAACAAATGACAGAAACTACAGTCCAGTTTGGTTTACAAAATCCCCGTTTTCACGTTTATTAACAACCTTGAATACCAGATGGTTAATGAAAGGATGGTTAAAAGTAAACAAAAACCAGCCCATCACCTCAGCCTGTTGAAATAATGCGTAGAAAGATAATCCAGATGAAAAACTGAATAAAACCCATTCAAACGAGTAACGCATAAAAATTAATATTAATTTTCTTTATATTTATCAACGGGTTTTTTAATTATGAAGGCATCAAGTTTAAATAAACCAGGACTTAAATTTAGAACACTTTCATTATTTGATTTAGATAAAACAAGATTCGATGATATTCCTTTTGACTGTTGTCGTTGTTGTTGTTAAAATCTTGCTTTGACTCAGTTAATAGGATGATCTAAATCTCTCATATGAATAATGTTGATATTTCGCCAGTTCCACGGAATATTGGGTTGTTTGATTCTTTTGGAAGTGGTTTTCCAGTTTGTCGTTGATGTATTTTATCACATTTTTACGTTGAATTTCGTTGATGTAGCCAGAAACATCTTTGTCTGAATGTTTTATCTGAGTCTAAACTCTTAACATTAAAATTACTGAAAATTCAGGGACTTTATGTTAAAAGCTTTAAAATTCTAGGAATTTGTAAAAACATTTTTTCAGTTCAGTAATTTGAGAATATTATGCTTCAGAATTCAAGTTTGTTATTAGTTAAATAAAATGTTTTTCTGGCATTTTCCATACTCATCTACAAAGAATGAGGAAGAACGGGTCCCAATTATCATAAACCGTTTTGATCTCATTTTCAATGAACTGCGGGCTACAAACACGTAAATTAAACTTAAGAACATTCCAGAAAAAAGACAAAATTTAAAATTCGGTGAAACAGTGACTGGAATAATAGTGAACAAAAGAGGCAATGTTTGTTGATTTTCCAAATTTTGAATACAAAATGAGTCTATCATGTCTTTGGAAAGTAAACATCTAAGAAAAGTCAAATTACAATTTATTTTTCCTAAAGTAAATTTTATAGAAGGGACTAAATTATTTAGCTGAAACCAGGAATAAATTCAAAATTTTTGAACTGGCCAGGCAAAAATGTCATGGAATACCTAAAGTAAAGCTGTTCAAAATTATAATAAGAATATTTGTCAACAAAATATTACCCATAAATATCAGTAAGGACATGGGAGATTAGGCACCATACTGATGGTCTAAACTTTTTGTACAAAACTGCCCAACAGAAACTCTGTCTATCTTTGAGTCCACCCACCCGTTATAAGATTAGTGAGGTTTGCCTTGCATTTCCTTGTATGGTCTATTATCCTCGAATGTCTGCTCTCCATTTCACTCCTCGTCCACCTTTTCTTCTAAACACGTCCTTTCCTTCTTAAGTCCCTGTTCGTAATATCTCATCGATGTCTCAGTAATTTTTAAGATTCATGTTTAGTCTCCGTGAAAATATGCAGTTCAAAATATTTTAGCAGAGTCTTGCTGGGAACTTTCGTTGTCTTCCTAACCTGTACAGAAGTGAATTGCGCGTAAAGTTTTGTATTTTTGATCACTAAGTTGGCTCTTGATATCTTTTTTCCATCGCATCCATCCTTCTTGTAGTTCGATTTTACTTTTTTTTTGTTTTGTTAACACAATGCTCATTACGTCTAATGTAGTCTCACTGAAATCCGTTTAGAATTGCCATCTCCGTTCTTTATTTTGAGCACAAGAGATGCTGTCAAAGACTAAACTCGAAATTGATGATTTTCACCTGCAATACATAAAGACTTAGCTGATCTAATTTCGCCTTTGATTGTTGTAACATGAAGGAAATTCCATGACCGTCGCTGCTGAGCAGAGGTAAACGCAGAGCGTAAAGAACCGACGTCATCCAGTTCTCTCGTAAGAGTCACAGGAAATTCGAAACTTCCGGTCTACCACAGAACCCAGTTTTTTTATGATGCTCCAAACCCGCAGCGCGCATTCCCATTCCTGGGAATTTTCGTGTGTTTAAACAGTTGTGAACCTTCAAAGGCTTCCACGTAGTTGCTCAAGTATGCGTGCATTCCGTCATCGTGTTTTTGTTGTGATTGTCTCTTCTGCGACTTTCTCAAATACCAGATTCTTTTAGCTCCAAACAGTGATGAGACCTTCCTATTATTCCAGCTTAACTCTCCTGCGTTGCATGTTATGTTTTTTTTTCGTCGTACTCTAAGCGGTCTATATAACTTTAGGTTAGGTTATTTATACATCACGCATATATATATATACATATACACATATATCTTGTCTACCTCAGATCTTGGTTACGATGCATGGAAAAATGACTCCCTGAGAAAAATAATGTCATTCGTTTAATTTTCTAAGTATCTGTATTAAGATTCTAGATTCAAGAATTTTATTTTTATATTTTTAAAGTAAAAGTGATATATGCGATAGTTTAGTGTGCTTTCATACGCGTTCTTTTGTATGTCTGTGTTGACAGTCAAGTATTCTTTAGGTTAAGTGGTTGAATAGTGTAATGAAGTCTCTGCCCTTTGTATATATATATTCAAGACATAACTGGAAGAAAATTTGGCAGTTATACCGGCGACACGTAAGAGTTAAGGAAAGAAAAATAAACTTCACCTGTTGTGGATTAAGACACTGACATTGTTTCGTATTTTCAGACGAAGTTCAAGAAACTTATTTCATTTGACAGCAAACACAAAAGATTCTCATAGATGAACGACAGGAAAATCCAAAATAAAAATGAAGAAACAGAAAAATACCATCGTTAGATAACGCGACCTTGTAAAAAAAAAAAAATATGAGAGATAATATATAAATACGTAAAATAAAAAAATAGAAAGATAGATAAAAATGTCATATATGGAGACTAGAACGAATTATCCAATCAGAGATCTCTAACAACTGGAAAATCCTTCAAAGGTCTTAACCCTCGGTGGTCAATAATAGAATTTCCTATTAGTCACTTTTATATTAATCCAAAATGAATCTAGTTTAAATCATACCAAGGGTAGATGTGTTTACCACATACAAATTCCTTTCGGTGTAGGTCATTTCCATGGTAAATTAAATACAAATTTTATTCTTGTTTAAATTCTGTTCACTTACTTAAACATAAAGACAAGTTGTAGTATAAGACAAATGCTTGCAATATTAAAGAAATACAATATAAAATTATTTGAACTTCATAAGAGATCATGACTGACTTTGAATATCTAAAAACGGTTCGCAAGGAAATGAAAGACACCGAATGAAAGGAGCTTGTTATCAAAATTGAATACTTTCAACTTAATCCCTAGGTAGGATGGTATATAATCATCTGAAATGATTATTCTAGTGCATCTTGGTGGCTGTCTTTATCACACCGTACATTCCTTTTTTTAGTTTAATTGTTATGCTCCCTGAATAAGAAGAATGGCATTGTTGTTGCTGTTGCTGTGTTGTAAGACTGTCAGCAATATATCATAGACTATAACAGGTTCCTCCTTCGTCTTGCAGAACTTCAAAAAGGACTTGATTAATATATTTCCACAAAAACACAACGGTCCATGTCTGCATTTGTAAGCCAGGGCAACAATATTTTCAAATTTCATCTGGTTATTTCAAAATTGTTTTAATGTGCGATAATTACACGATTGTCATAGAATCGACTCAGTTAATCGACTGATCGAGAGAGAGAGAGAGAGAGAGAGAGAGAGAGAGAGAGAGAGAGAGAGAATGTCATTATATTTTATTTATTTTGTATTTGAATATCATTTTCATAACAACGTAGCCCCTGAGTTTTGTTATATAACAAGGTATGGACTTATAGCAAGTACCATACGGTTTAAAAGATTTATGTTATTTTCTTGAATTTTGGTAGCAGCACCTCATATTATTACTAGCGTTGGTTTTCGTAATACTATTGCTGTTACTGTAACATGTGAGAATTTTAGAACTATGCAGATATTAGAGGTATATTGCAAACATAGCAGGAAATACTTGAAAATAAATCAACGTCTAGCCCATTTAACTGCTGAAGATTGAAGGCACCAGACAAGAGGTGTCACAGTCACGAGTAAGTTGGTTCTGTCAACATTTTCAAGTGGTAATTATTAGACTGAGAGATTTTCGACTTTCATTTTTCTAGTATTTTTTCACATATTTTTCCCCTTTTTTGACCTTCGGTAAAATGATGTATTATGTATTAACATAAAGAAAATTCTGAAACAGACGTTGACTATAAAAACTTAGCTTTTATAGTCAACTCCCAGTTAATCAATAGAACTTATCGTGATATCAAGAATTTCCTTCATTCACCTGTGCGCCCTCCCACCCACCCCCGCCCCACTGCTCTGATCTATTCGGCGGAGACAATTCTTTCAAAAGCTGTGCCCCTTTTGATGATTTTGGCAATGGTACAGGTGAACGTACTTATTAAGTAGATAGTATTTGTTTTATAACTCCGATTTAAGAATACGTATTGATATCAGATCAGTTTTTTTACTGGGAGTCTTCGAAACCTTCAATAAAAGTTCAAAACTGAGGTTGTAGTGAAAGATACCAATTGGAATCGTAACTCTTGACAAGCAGGGTTAACCTTAGCTAATGACACTGACTGGCACTGTCGCCACCCAAACCTGTAAAGGTCTCCCTGAAAAGGTTCGATAACAAGAGTATTAGACTACTTATTTAAGCTGCCAAAAGTTGTTCTCAAAGGAGAATTTCAACTGATGGAGAAAGCAGGGATCTGCTGACATTTTATGGCTTAGATGATACGTATTTGAATCTTTGCCTCCTAAGCTCATTAACATACAGTGCCTTAGGAAATACAACAGAAGTTACACGAATAACGCTTCTATAATGATTTGTTCTCAAGGACTTTGCTTAAAGGCACATATTGAATTGCAAATAATTTTAATATACGTGATTTGATTAAATCACTTGGGGATATTCAATTCTCTCTCTCTCTCTCTCTCTCTCTCTCTCTCTCTCTCTCTCTCTCTCTCTCTCTCCTCAAGCACTAAGGTGTTTCTCATTTCTTGCAAATATGTATCTCCGGGATGACTACGAAGTGCTTTCTCTTGGAAGGACTACGCAAACAGAGTAGCTTAATAATGATCAGGCTCCCGTCCTGTAAGTCAAGTAGAACTAGTAATTCACATATATTCTTTCACACTAGTGTTGTTATCTTTAGGGGTTCGTTGTTAGATGAGGACCTGTCGTTTTGTAAGTAGGTAGTCTGTTGATAGGTAGAAGGAATCAGTTCGAGCATGTTTTAATTTCAAGAATACTTGAAATGACTTGCTCTTACTATATAGTCTAAGGCAGGTATATTGGAAATAGTTTAATCTTTATTCATAGCTTTCCCACACCAGGTTTTCTGTCGTTCATGTCAGGGCAAAAACCTCTTCAGTCCTGTAGCAAATGACTTCTCGTTTGGCTTCCGTGCTAGAAGGTTGGCTGCAGTTTAGCTCCCCAGGAGGAAGGGCTGTACTAGTTTGGCAGGTACAGTTTGACTGTTTGGGAAAACAGTGCTTGATTTTGACGAAGAACATCAAGGCTAATCTGCTGGAATGGTTGGTTTCATTAAAAGGATCAATTCCATGGGCTCACTCTTTTCATCATACCCCATGTATGAGCTGGCACGCAAAGAGATATTTGATCATCTTAGTGTTAAAAGTAGAGGGGATCGTTGGTTTTCAGCTGATGATGGGGAGCCGCGTGCTGTTAAAATTTGCAGAGAAGACGTCCTTGATGATTTTATCTGGATCTTTGACGATAAAACGGTAGAAATCGGTTCCCCACTCTGTAGAATCTCCGTGAAGAATTAAAGAAATGAAGATTGTAAATATTAGCAATAACTTTAATTAGGTGTCGATTCGTTATGCACCCTTTGATCTGAATAATGACATTTTAGTAGAAATTCTAAGTAGGCTAAATATGGGAAAGTGCATGGGATAAGACGAAATGTTTATGCATATGGAAGAGCGAAAAGGTTACACAATGGTATTAGAACGGTCAAGATGGATATTAAAGCTTATATACCGTCTTCCATGAAAATTGGAGGTCACACAGTAATGTTCTTATACCAAGGTCAAGTGAAAACCTGTTGTACGTGTGGAGGTGATTCACATATGGCAGTCAGTTGCACCATGGAGAGGGATGCAAAGTTAAATGTATAATAAGATTTAAATGATTTTCCATATTTCAGCAGTGAAAGGGTAGCTGGTCAAAGGAAGAGAGATGGTTTGGATATGATCATGACAGACAAGAATAGGCAGGCCGGAGAAGTAAAACCAGGTTGAAAAGGACCCACTAGTTGAGGAGACGGATGACTTTCTGGCCATTGAGATGGAGAGGGAAGGAGAAACAGAAAAACAGCAAGACATCAGTCAAAGTCTAGAGTGTCCAGTAACTGAGAAAAGTGGTGTAAATGAATATGAAAGAGCTTTAGTTAAACAAGGCGAAAAGGAAGTTATGGAGAGTGACAGTATGCTGATTTCCCCTATAGCAGTGGATATAACAATGACTAATTTAATAGATCCAGTGACTGACGAATATGTAGAAATGCTGGAGGACTTAGTCTCCAGTGGAGAGACTGAAGAAATATGTTCGGTTGACAGGGCGGAGGAAACAGTAGCTATAGCTTCGGTGTAGAGAGAGGATGAGGGGGAGCATTCAGGAATGGAAATGGATGCTGGAATGGGAACTAGTGAAGCAAATACTGTGAATGCTACGTTAACTGACCCGACAACATGTGAAACTGAAGATTCCAGCAACTGGAATATAAATATGGAGGTGTAGGAAAAATGAAACTAACAAGAGAACTGCTCACAGGAAAAGCGTAGAGGTGAATGTAACTAATCATTCGCAAAAGAAACAGAAATCGAAATCGTAGACTACAATGGCTTTAATAGTGGCAACTAGAAATACAAAGGGATTAAATGAGCTCTGGAAGCAAATGAAATTGGTGTCATTAATGAAAATATAAAATAGACATAATGATGTTACAAGAACACAATGTGTAGAATATAGGGATCTCAGATTATTTATGTGAACATTATGATGTTATAGTTAATACAACGTCGTTATTAAAAGGAGGAACGATGTTCTGTATAGATAAAAAGAAAGAAATAAAAGTGATAACAACGGAAAAGGATTGTGAGGGAAGAATTCTTGGTATAAAGTGGTATATAAAGGTAGAAAGCTGGTGGTAAATGTCTATGGCCCAGCTGGTAAAAATGAGTTAAGAGACAGGGAGGATTTTTACAGGACGAGTTTATTATACTTTTTAAGACATAATATTGATGGGTTAATAGTGGGTGGTGATTTCAACTGAATAGCTATCGGCAGAGATTGCAGTGATAGCGAATCCACTCTAGTATCAAAGATAATGAAAAATTTAATTAACTCCTTAGGACCAAACGATAACTATCCAGTATATAAAGGTATACCGAAATTTACGTTCCTTAAAGAAAAATGTGGATCCCGAATTGATCGTATATATACAAAGGATTTATTTGAACATATTTATAATACACATACAATACCTATAAGCTTTTCTGATAAAGGTAAACGTTAGTGTTGGCGTAAAAAAGGATTTTTGGAAACTCAATAATAGTATGTTGGCGGGGAAGCCTTTATAGAATTTTGGAACAGGATAAAGAAAAAACAAGGAGTATTTATAGATATTTTGAAATGGTGGGACTAAGCAAAAGTACAATCAAAGGAATTATTATTGAAGTTGTCAAAAAGTGTCCAGAGAAAAATACGGATTAATAAATTTGTTGCATGCAAGATTATGGCAACTGCACGAGATACATTACTGCTATGGAAAGAAATGTAAAGAGATTCAGTTGTTGAAATAAAAGAGATTCAGCTGTTGGAAAAAAGGATAAATAACATACAAAATGAAATACTGGAAGGTATAAAAGTGAGGTTAAAAGTAGAAGAGATGATCGAAGGAGAAAAAGTCTCGACGTTTTTGTTGGGAAGAGAGAGACTGCACGAGGGCGAATAGTCAGGGTATGTTTTATAAACCTTAAAACCCGGGAAAATGTAATTACCTCGGACAGGAATCTGATTTTATCACATACGAAGAGTTTTTATGAGAATTTGTTTATGTGGAAGGTGATCCGATGAAAATAAGTTATTTTCTAAGTAAAAGTATACCTTAGTTTAGCCAAACCATTGAGCTGATTAACAGCTCTCCTAGGGCTGCGGCTGGCCCGAAGGATTAGATTTATTTGACGTGGCTAAGAACCAAATGGTTACCTAGCAACGGGACCTACAGCTTATTGTGGAATCCGAAACACATTATAACAAGAAATGAATTTCTATCACCAGAAAAAAATTTCTCTAATTCTTCATTGGCCGGTCGGAGAATCGAACGCGGGCCTAGCAAAGTGCTGCCCAAGAACGATACCAACCCGTCCAATGTTTTCTAAGTAAAAGTAAAAGATGGTAAAGGAGGAAGACGAGAAAAACCCAGAGGGAGAGTTGAATATAGTTGAGATTTGGTTGGCTTTAAAATCAATGAAAGCAAAAAAATCACCGGAAGTGATGGATTACCTGCTGAATTTTATATAAAAAATTATGGCCGGTGATAAAGGAAGACATGTTGAAGGTAATTAGAAGCATTTGTGATATTAATTGTACGACGAATTCACAGTATTTGGGAGTAATTAAGTTAGTTGGGAAAAAAGGTGATGCTTTGCTAATAGAAAACTGGAGGCCGATAACTCTCTTGAATGTAGATTACAAAATTTTTGCTAGAGTTTGAAAAATAGTTGGGAAAGGGTTATGAACTCCTATATATCAAGAGAGGAATTTTGTGGGGTAGATGGGAGATCAGTTATATAGTGCAATAATTTTGTTATATTTTTTATTATGTTAATGATATTGATATGAATTTGGCAGTGATAAATCTGGATTGGTGTAAGGTTTTTGACCGTGTACACATCAGTTTTGTGTTCCAGATTTTAGAAAAATTCGGTCTTCCAGCCGAGTTTATAAACTGAATGAGGGTTCTTTATAAGAAAAATGTAAGTAGAGTAAGCGTAAATAAGCAAGGAATTTCACATAAAAAGATCAGTTAGGCAAGGTTGCCCGTTGTCTATGTTATTATTCTGTGTGTTCCAAGAGCCTTTATACCGAGAGTATTGTTGGAGCAAATTTACCAAATGATGTGAAAATCAAGCTGCTGGGTTTTGCCGATGATTCAAATGTGTTCGTTTCTAAAGAGGAATCCATTATTGAATGTTTGAAAGAAATAAACATTTTTCAGAAAGCCACTGGAGCGAAGTTAAATAAAGACAAAACTTGTATCAAGGGTACAGGAAAATGGAAAAACAAGACAGACTGGCCAATTCAGTGGTTACAGGTGGCAGACACGCTGAAAATACCAGGGATTTATTATGGAAATGATTACTTGGTAACGGTGGAAATGAATTGGAAGGAAGAGAGAATAAAGGCAGGTAATGCCATAAACAT
The DNA here is from genome assembly GCF_040412425.1 of Macrobrachium rosenbergii. Classification (NCBI taxonomy): domain Eukaryota; kingdom Metazoa; phylum Arthropoda; class Malacostraca; order Decapoda; family Palaemonidae; genus Macrobrachium; species Macrobrachium rosenbergii. The sequence continues at coordinate 44,911,250 of NC_089788.1, forward strand.
GCTGAGTGCCAGGAAACTATCACTGTTTCAAAAAGGAACTGTAGTGAATACGATATTGTTGTCAAAAATATGGTATTTGGCACACACTTTCCCGCCTCATCAGGAAAATGCAACAGGTTTAACTGCTAATGTTTTTAAGTATATTTGGAGAGGAAATTATCCCCCATTCAATATAACTTTGTGCTTAAATAAAGAAAAAGGTGGATTGGATACAATTGATGTGCAAGCAAAAATTCTAGCAGTATTGTCTAAAAGTGTTCTAAGAGACATAATAGAAAACGTTGGACTAAGAAGGTACTATTGTAATATGCGGTTGAGTTATCTATTGGATCTGACGCCTATAAAGGAGATGTCTTATACTTCAAATGTTTAGTATTCAGTCACAATAGAGGGCATTAGAAAATTATGTAAAGAAGAATTTCCCAATCATTAGCAGTAAAGAGATGTATACTGCACTTGGACCATTGGTGAAGCCGTAGGTGGAAGACTTGTACCCTTTGTTCAACTGGAAAGAGATATGGAAGATATTACACAAACCTTTGTTCTGCCCACTAGTAACAAAGTTTTATTTTAACTATTTCATGGAGTTCTGGCGACTAATCATAGATTGCATATATTGAAGATAAAGGGTAATAATGTATGTGAAATGTGTGGGAAAGTAGAGTATCCTTTACATATATATATATATATTTTTTTTTACTTCTGTAAAGAAATTAAACTATTACGTATGTATTTTCAAAAGGTTCTCTTGGATATAGGTGGGTTAAATGCACAAAGTTTTATAAAGTATACACAGTATGTACTTAGACTTAAAATGTGATATAAAGAAAAAGGAAAATTGTATACTGATATTAGTAGTGGGATATCTGTATGTAGTTTGGGTGAGAAAAATGAAGAATACGTCTAGGTTACAGCTGTTTCAATCCTTAAAGTGTAAATGGCCATACGATAGGTGGCGAATGTCCATAAGGATAAGATACCGGATGTTTTCGTAAAGGAATATTTACCTTATAATTTTTAATGGGATAAGGTAGTCACTTTACATAATACCAGCAAAACTTGGTTAAAAGTGTGAAAAAAACTGATGTCAAAAGTAATAATTCATGTTTTTTTGTATAGCCACTCTGGAAAGTCCTGGCACACTTTTCAGAGAATTTCGTTCACCGATAGATATTTCTCTTTTTAAAATCACAAAGAAAACCAGAGTTTACAATCAGAATAAGAGTATTATTCATACAGACAATATATATAGAATTGGCAGAAAAACAACATGAATTAGCAAAATTTAACGAAAACAATTGGAATCCCAAAAGTATCGTTCGATGAAATTAGAGGACTGAAGTACGGAGCACGGTGATCTTCAAGAACTCAATAACTGTGACCAGTTCATTGTGACATTGCATTCGAATATTTATATTTAAGACTCAAATAATTAAATTAATGTAGATATCTATAGATATTTGTTTCTGTCTAAAATAAAGTATAAGATTTCCTCCGTATTTGAGTGACACTGTCCGTCATGGCATCATCCATCGCGTGGGCGGGAAACCAAACCATTTTAACATAAATTGGTAGACTGTCAACTTTATTGGGATGGGTCTTTACTGTTGGCTTCCCATGAAAACGCGGAAAGCATTAAATAACTTCGTGAAGAAAGGGTTATGTGGGTAAAAGTTTAGTAAAAAAAACTATGTAGAATTTAAAAAGGGTAGGACTAACAGTCCAAATAATCAAGATGAATTTTAGCTTGTCTTTTTTTTTATTGTAAGTCTATTATAACAATCCTATTGCTTTATTTTATAATGTTCTGTTCATAAGAGTGAAGGCTTTATTGTCATCAAGTCTATCATAAGAATAGGAAATTTACATTATTATAGGCCTATTATAAAGATGAGACCGTTAGACGTCTCTTTAAAGTATGAGCCTATTATGAAAATGACAATACTGAATATCATTATAGCACTACAATATGGATTTGATTTTTATTTATCACTATAGACCTATCATATGAATTAGATATTTGTATCAGTATAGGTCTATTATACGAATCACGGTCTTATTTCGTTATAGAGCTTTGTATTCAGTGCATATTTTAGAGAAACTTCGTTTTACTCTAATATATGTCTTTCCTTTGATAATGATCCATCTACACTTGGCACAAATTTTAAATGTAAATTGTTATATGAATACTTTTGTATATACTGCGATAGGGAGTAAGCCTAAGATCTATGCTCATTTTCTTCTTCATCTTCATTATAATTTTCATAATCTTTTACGGGCGTTTTATCACGTATAGCTATTATCCTGAAAACAGTTCCCAGTATCCTGGCGTTCTGGAGGAAGTTTTAGTGCCATCATTGAGCCGTGTTATTCCCCGAGCCAGAACCTATATATGTAGTCTTGGGAAACTCTTCTGTCCTTATTGCCCAAACTGTAAAAGAATGGTTCAGAGAACATCCACAAGTAATCAGAATCGAAAGGCCAGCAAAGTCACCTGACTTAAATGCCATTGAAAGTATTTGGGCTTAATAACTAATAAAGGGGATGCAAGTAATGCCAAGACCAGGAATCACATAATAAGACTTGCCAAGTCAGTCTGGGAGTCCTTAATCCTAAGCGGAACGGAATAAATAGTTGTTGAAATGATAAAGTTCAATGTCTGAGAGATTATAGGGGTTCATACTTGACGTTGGGAGGGGAGAGCTTGAATCTTTAAATTCTACTATATTTATAGTTTTCTGCAGTGATGGTTTGACTGTGCATTGCACTCATTGATTTATTTATCTAATTTATTTATTTGTTTCTCTATTTATTTCTTAGTTTAAGAGACCACTGAGCTGGGTCTAGGGCTGTGAAAAATATTTTTATGGATTATAAAATATATTTATTCAACGGATATATTGGAACATATCATTTGAAATAATATCTATAAATGGACTAATTCTTCTTTGTAAGTTATTCGCCAACAGCATGCCAGTGAAAGCTCAAACAAATACATGTTTCTCTATGAAACATATAGTCAAAGAAAATGTTGTATAGATTATAAATATATTTATTCATATATTCAACATATCATTTATTTTAAAGGACTATGTTGTAATTAAACAATGCTGAGCAAACAAATTTACACACAAAGAAGAATTTATTTTAAGAGAAACAAGCAGCTCTCTCTCTCTCTCTCTCTCTCTCTCTCTCTCTCTCTCTCTCTCTCTCTCTCTCTCTCTCTCTCTCTCTGTTATTATATCAGCTTCTGCTAAAACCAACAAGAACAAAAGGGAAAACATTAGAAAGAAATTTGATGAAAAAACAACAGCACACTCATTATCTCATCTATGAGCCTACTTTTTCCTGCAGTAGGCTACATGTGACCTGGTAACAGTTTGAGTGTCCCGTAGGGGGTTAGTGCCGTCAGTGCACCTCGTGCGGTGCACTGCTGGCATTACTTACGGTTCTTTGCAGCGTGCCTTCGGCCCCTAGCTGCAGCCCCTTTCGTTTCTTTTACTGTACCTACTTTCATATTCTCTTTCTTCCATCTTACTTTCCACAATCTCATAACAATTGATTCATAGTGGAACTGCAAGGTTTCCCTCCAGTTACACCTTTCAGACCTTTTACTGTCAGTTTCCGTTTCAGCGTTGAATGACCCCATAGGTCCCAGTCCTTGGCCTCGGGCCTGAATTCCATATTCATTCCAATTCAATTCGACAGTCTGAGTGATACTACGTAAGGGATTTACGTGAAAGTTACCAGTTACCGTTTTGTAAACTTTGTTCGAAACGCACTGAAAAGTGTGCCAGGACTTTCCAGCGTGGCTGTACATTTTATGTAGAAGGTATAAATCTATGACTGCTTATTTTGTACCAGATTTGAGCAGTAAAGGTATTTCACTTGTGAATGGCTTACGTGTATGACTTGTATAGTCTAATAAGGATATAAGTTTGATTATTTGACTATATACAAGTGTATACAGTATATGTAAAATATGTATAAAATCTGATTAAAATGCAGTTTATTTTATAATAATAATAGAAAAAGTCCTGTAGTCAAGCAAGCACTTCGGAGTGAAGTGGTGAGAGGTAAGACATGCTGAGTTTGCAGATTCACATTAAAATTTTAGATGGACTTTTAATTAGTACAGTGCATGCGAGAAGTTACATATTCAGCCTACGAGTCGACAGTAATTTTCCTCCATGGAATTAGTCATTAACGTATAAGATGGCTTTTAATCGCCTTTATTTCTTATCCGTATGCTGTGCTTTCATACTTTTCTGTCTCGGTGTTCATAGTTGTTAGTAGACCTGTGGGAGCTCAATGTACAACTTCAAGTGAATAGTCGTTTACATCTTTGCTATTTCGATACCCAGCGTTGGTTCATTCTGGGTGATTTTCATTTTGTGGCTAACATACCGGGTTATTATGGATGGCGAACACCTTACTCATAGATTGACATTGCCAAGCACCAGTAGAATTCGCACCATAGTCTTTGACATTCAGGTGAATGCTGATATTGAATGGGCTAGCAGTATATTAAGGTTTCGACATTGTTTTTATGTACATTTTTCTGACTTGTGCCAGAATACTTTTAAAGGCAGGGAAGCGCCAACTCACTCGACTCCAATGCATAATCGAAAACTTTCATTTTGCTGTTTTCGAACGCCGTTCAACATGCCACACATGGACGGGTCAGGAATTCTAGGAATATTTATTTCTCGATAGTAGAAATTTATATGAAATTCATCAAAAAAGAAATTAAATAAATCCGAGAGAAGGGTCAGCTGACACCCCATCTACTGGCTGCAGAATATCCTCCTTGTCAGGAATGGCAACCTGCACAGTATAGGAAAAGTTCAAGATCACAGAACCTGATAAACCTTAGCACATTTCAGCTCCAGCACCCCTCCAAAACGGACCACCTTCCGAAATCTTCTTTTTCAAGAGGTTAAAACTTTATTTTACGCGTATTTGGCGTGAAGTTATTACGCATTAGAATAGGCCCCCAAAATCTAGACCAGGTAAACATTTTCTTTGATTATTTGGTAAGTAGATAAGTTGAATGTGATGGACCTACCTATTAACTGTGAATACTTTCTATACATGTTCCCCGTTCTTCGATGTGCAAAAGACTTGCTTTCCAAATACCCCCTTTTCTTCTATGCTGCAAAAACAGTATAATTTTGAAAGTCTCTCTGGAACTAGGATGGATATGTTCAAAATACTCGCCCATTACAACAGTATTCGATTCCGTAACATGCAAACAAAAAATCTCTCCACCTTCCTAGCATAGAAAAGAGAAACTGAACCGCCCTCTTCAAAAACATATTAATGTAATGGACTTCAATAATGTGATCTGTGTTTAACGAGGAAGCAGCAATCCCAGAGATAGGAACCACGTCTTTTTTACTTCTGTAATTTCTGAAGATGAAAAAGAATGGAATTATATTTTTCTTGATGTGCATGTAGTCTCTCTCTCTCTCTCTCTCTCTCTCTCTCTCTCTCTGCCTTCTATCTTTCTCAGTGGTATGCTAACAAGTGCAACTATTTGACTCTCATTCCTTAAGATCACTTTCCCTAAAGTCTCGCTTTCATCTTCAACTCGATAGAACAAAATTTATTGTGTTTAAAACAACATTTCATAAGTTTTGCGGAACCTACCAACTTATTGCTGATGGGAAAACTCGACATTTATCGAAAGGTCATGTCATGAAAATCTACGAAGATTAATGTCTGCTTACAATCCACTGTGGTTATAAGTTGTGTCATCATTTTGTAACCATTTTTTTATTATCATAATCATCAACCCCATCTGATACTAAAACACATTTCCGTACCTCTTGTTATTAATGAAGACTCGGTGGTGCTATATTCACGAACGATATTCATGAAACGAAAAACTAGTATAAATATTTTTGTTTGGACCTGCTGGTGGCGTATAACAAAGACAAAAGTCTCTACTAAGAGTAATAAATGCAAAACACTTTTCATAATTAAAGGCGATAACTTTTACATTTCGTTTCTTATGGATCCTCTTATATTTTTGGAACTAACTGCAGTGTTTTTATGCGGAGCGCATTTGAACCTTTCTGATAATAATATTCAGCTCCACTGCGCGTTTAGTTTTCGTTTGTCATTTTACTAAAGACATTTTCCGTATTACTGAAAGTTAAAGCTTGACGCTTAGTTATTTTAGGTTATGAAAATCAAACATTTTCTTTCTACAAATATTTAAGGTAGAATTAAATGCCTTGGTATAATTCACTCAAACGTCAGCCAGACCTACCATCTGATCAAACATTATCAAACTTCTCAACGCACGCCAAGAAAATATGTACATATTGCTCTTTAGGAAAAATATGAGCAGGTTGTCAACCGGGGTATTGTCTGGGGATTTTGCAATGCCCTGTCGAATATTCATACCTCGTCTCTGGAATTTTGAGGCCTTAGCGACCGAGTGACTTTTTCTAGCTAGCTTCAGCGTACGATTTGTCACAGAAAATGGAACACAAGAATTCAAATTGAACCTGTCACACGGGTTATTTTTATTAAGAGAGACACGCAGCATGTTCCCTTTCCGATCCTGTCGGCAGCGTCTTTTTGTTGCTAAAGCTACTGTTGCTTAAATGAAACACGTGGCTCTTAACCCAGGAGAGAACAGTTGAGTTAAAGATCGGCGCATCAGTCGTGAATAATTCTCCGCAGGAACTTTCTTTGATTAATATCAAAATTATTGTTCCTCTGGTTTTCACTAACAAAAACACACTTCTGAAGACTTTTCAGCATTAACAGGCTTAAAGTTAAACTATTCTTTCTTTCCCTGGCTAAATAACTTCATAATTAAGGAGAGAGCTGACGGTATGCTAATGAATTCTTGATGCTTAATTTCTTGGAGGTTACTATTATGGTAAATGGATTTTAGAAAAAGAGGCAAGGATTAGGGACATTGTTTGGGATTTGTGTCTCAGTGTTGGGGATATTTTATAGCAAAGCAGAATAGACTCAACATTCTAGTTCTTTTTCTGCTATTTTTTTATAGCAGTCGTTTTACGTAAAAGGGATGATAAAGGTTTATTATATTGTAAAAGATAACAACAACTTATCGCTCACGATGAACGAACGACCCAACGATAAATCGCTAAAAGCCGCAACAAAAGCTTTTTCTCGTCGTGCGTCAAAAAGTTCGATATCCGTAACTTGCAACTTTCAGAAAGGCTGTTTTTCATAAAAGAAAATTCCTGGTGACAACTGATCAAGAGAGTAAACAAGGGAACTTTGCTAAATTTTACAGAGTTCTCTTTAGGCTACAAATAACCGACCTCCAGTGACTCGAAGTTTCTCTTGAAAATCTTAGCTACCTAATCTTGTCAACAACCTAGTTATTAATATATAATTCTGCAAACTTTTTCCGATTTGATTTACTTTTGCAAGCACCCAAGGACACTTACGGAAAATACGCAATTCCTAGGCCGTACAAGTAGAACCTCAGATATTACGTACCCAGGAATCTCCTCACCTCTGATCATTCTCTCTCTCTCTCTCTCTCTCTCTCTCTCTCTCTCTCTCTCTCTCTCTCTCTCTCTCTCTCTCTCTCTCTCTCTCTCGTTTTGTCATCAAAGACTTCTAAAGTAAACTCTGTTGTCAAGTCTCACACTATAGGTTACCAAACTATAACGTGTCTATGAAAAATTTACTTCTAATTAAAACAGAAAAAAAAGATCCGAACAAAGCAAATAAACTAATATAAAGAAAATCTAAAGAATTCAGAAGTTCTCCAACAGTACAAAACTCAAATTTCGACGAAACAGCTTATAAAGAATGTATACAGTTCCTGTCAACATACACTCGGAGCTTGATTAAGCGTTTGAGTGTTACAGAGATCTCCAGGGCAACCTGTCCATCTTCATGTGTAGTTTGCCAAAATTAATCAGTTGAGATTCTTGTTTTGAACAGTCATGATATGTCCCATAGTCTAGTACAGGACGTTGAAATATTGAGCATTACAAAGGCTAAAACTAAATTTTTGTTTCCCTCTATTTGTAAGCCAAAAATAATTTAATTTCAGTTTTAATTGATTCGGATTCATGGTTTCTTCGCTCATGAAATAAATGGAAACAAACCTGATTTTGTCTTCATCTTCCATTAATACTCTTGATCCTGTTTTGTTTTTGGAGTAAACGATTTTCTTCCCTGCAATGCCCCCTCCTTCTAATTGTTCGGTGTTAATGAAGTTAACGCACACCACTTTCTTTAAAAGATATCCTCAGAGATTATAGCTAGTCATTTATATGATTAGAGCAAATCAAAAAAATGATTTGCTATAACAGTGAAAATGCTATCATTTTCATCAATTGCAGCAATATCTTGAACACTATACAAAAGCAAAACGGGCGTGTATTCCCATCAATGCTTTGAGAGTACCTTTCATCATAATACGTAGAAGCAAAACAATTATTCGATAACGTTTCTGTACCTGCAACGTAATGAGGATCTTAAATACACGAACTCGATATTAAAGAACTGCCATACCAACTACACAGACATTCACACGTAAAAATAACAATTCTCTTAGAACGACAAAAACATTTTAACTGTAATAAAGTCGAGACAACCTTTTAGCTACTTATAGTCATGTCTGTGAACAGAAACCATCACATCTAACAGAATGAATACGTAGCCATGAACTTTCAAATGGAAATTCATGGAGATTCATTGTGAAAGATAAGGCACCGCCCTGCCATTCAACATAAAGTTCAAAAGCATGTATGAAGTGAGAGCAAAGTGAATGCTGAGAACACATTTATAATGCTTGAGAACAAGAAAGTTATAGGAAATTTTCTGGTAACATACTTCATTTAAATATCAAAATTCTCTGGAGGTCCTAAGGGGTTGATACTTTAATTCCGAAATAAATTTTAAAATTGGATATTTCTGGAAGCTTCATGGAATCTTGAACAAGATGCACTCTACAATAGGTGTTACTTTTCAGTTAGTAAGTGCTGATTGTTTTTTCCCCACGAAGACTGTTATCTTGGCTATTATCCTAATATTTTTTGTGCTGTGGAGAGAAGTAGTTGGGCCATTACAGACCAACTGTTATTGTGAGGTAAATATTATCAGCAAATAGTACCACATAAAGAAATGAGTAAAAAGCATCCTGGTTCTCAATCGCGTGTGCCTTCTTGGTGAAGAGAGGTACTGTACGACTGACTACTGCTCCGCTGATAAGATCCTTATCCTTCGTTAGAAGGACACCAAAATTGTTACTGTCTTGTCATCTCAAGATGGGGTCGCCCTCTTTTCTACCATCATGAGGTAAGACAAGGCTGCTAAAGAGAAGGTCGACTTTACCTGCTCAAAGGTCATCCAAGAAAATAATGGCTAGATGGATAACACCGACAAAAGCAACATGCTCACCCACCTTTATCAAATGCTCTTGTGAGCCAGGAGACGGTATAAGAAGGGCCCTTGGGCATGCTATTGACGTGTACGCCAGCAATGCTCGGGACATATACAACTGAATTGCTCTTGGGAAGGAACTCAAGAGCCTGAAGGCATTCAGGCTGGAAATCTCTAGACCAACCAGAAGGTCCTTGACAGGCAAGAGGAGCTGCCATTACCAAAGAAAGGACAGAGGGCTGAGCTACCTACCTTGGAGCAGCATACAGATCAGGCAAACCATTTGCAAATATTTATTCTCAACAGGTAAAGTTACAAGTCCCATGAGTCTGTAAGACATTCAAAATAGCCTTTTGTCTTCCAAATACCAGAAACTGTCCATGACGGTAAGGATGCACCTGACAACCAACTTCTAAGAGAGTAGTAAATATAGTATGTAAATATATTTATTTCATATTTCATTATTGTACATATCCAGATTGCTGTTCCATATTTCGTAGTTGCATTTCCCTTTCATGCGCGTTCATATTGTCCGTATTTCATATCTCCATTTCCATTCTGTTTCATATTCACATCTTCATTCTATGTATATTTAGTTAGAGAATTTATATTATTTTGCGAAATTTTATTATGCATGTCACATTTTCCTAAATTTTATTGAATGTCATTTTCCTTTGTCAGGTGTATATGACAAAAACCTTGAGAAAGTGGTACCCACTTGAAGAAAAATCGGAGTCCCTAAACCGGATTTATTTTACCCTATACTAACTGGTATTTGGTGTAAGAACGAGAAAAATCAAGAGTAAAAATATCTAATATTTGGACGTACTTTAACATCGCAAGGAGGTTTTTTGACACTTTTGGTACCCAGCAAAAAGATGCCCTAATGTGCAGAATGAAAGAACTATTGGTCTGTACATTACGTTAAAAAGCATTCAGTTGAGCTCAAAATAACAGCTACAAGCAAGACAGCTCAGCGCAGCCTACTCCATTCTGCGAACCTCTCAAAATATATCTTGATGATGTGACTGTTCTCTTAACAAAATTAAATCCAAAATGCAACCAATATCGAGCGATATCCTCCATCCCCCTTCCATTAACAAAGAGAGAGAGAGAGAGAGAGAGAGAGAGAGAGAGAGAGAGAGAGAGAGAGAGAGAGAGAGAGAAATTACTGAATATCATCTTACTTATTATTTGCTACGTGCACAGTTTTGAAGATGATTTTCATATAACAAAACACTTGAAATATTCTTATACAAAAACACACGGACAAAGTATACACGGAAGTATATAAAAACCCACAAGAAAATTTACGGCTACCGGAGAGACCATAATATAACTTCGAGAAACACCCTTGTAGTGTTACGATTATTGTGGCGAGAACGACGCAGAACCTTCATTGATTTTGGGTCATTTCATATGTTTCAGCGATAACGTCAGAATTGTTGCCGTCTACCACTGCCTTCATAAACTTTTAAATAGTTTTTTAATTTATTTTTAATTTTCATAAGCGATAATTTCCGTTGTAAAGTGAAATAAAAACATTCGTATGAATTTTTGTAGTGTAAAAGAAATAACTTGTTTAAAGATTATTTTGTATTTCTCTTCAATGGAAGACTAACAGTTGTTCTTTTTGCAGGCACTGCGTTAACGCATGAACAGCTTGACCAGTTCATTGTACGTTATATTGTAGGAGCTTTTTTTTTTTCGTTAATCATATAAATTCCTTTCCACTATTTAGGACTACCAAGAGTAATTTGGTTTGAAGGAATGCTTGGAGAGGTCTCTTTCAACATAACAGTTGGTTATACTCATAGATTGTGGAATTATGTTCATCTGAGTGCATGCTGATTTCTTGCTTCTTCATGAGCCTTGTTTCTAAACTACCTTTCTTTTACGTTCGTTACTCATGCAGTAAGTTTTAAGATTTTTATAAATTTGAATTAAATGATACTTGGTAAGGATGTGATGATCCTAAGTTTATTGTAATTCATGAGTAACCACACCGATCATCGTGGATTAAGCGATGTTCTTAAAACCAAAGGCAATTAAGACCTTTACCGTCAAGCCAAACTTCCACACAGAGAGAGAGAGAGAGAGAGAGAGAGAGAGAGAGAGAGAGAGAGAGAGAAGCAGGATTAGTAAAGAATTCGTTAGATTTTCAGGGTCTGAGAATAGCACAAAGATCAGTCGCGACGAGCCGTTGCATTTCCACTGTGATGTACAAGTACAATTGGCGTTTAAAAAAATCACTGTATTTTACATATCCAATATTTTAGGCCGAAAGCGTTATGCAACTTGAAGTTGTTGTACACGTGTTTTACACAATCATACGGCATTTTTCCAAACCTAACAGGGACTAGGAATCAGAGTTTTTTTTTGTTTTGTTTTTTATAAAGAGCTATTGTAATTGCATTTTCGGGACAATTTTGTCACTAAAGTGCCCAGATATTGCTCTATAACGGGCCAGCGCTGTCAAACTTGCATTATTCCTGGATAGTTTTCGTGATCGTTGGACCTATGGAAATTTCCTTCCGTTAAAAAAAATCGTATAATCCTTTGGAAATGAAATATCGAAAATAATACCATTAAACCGAGAGAGAAATAACAAAATAGTTAACAGGAGAGATATGTACTCTTCTAAGGGTGAATTATACTCGTATTTATAGGAAAGTGTATCCTTTTGCCTGAAGAGGAGCCTATTAGGTATTTCAGAAGTTTGAGTCATGGTTTTTTGTCAATATCTTTCAAATTAATTGATGTTACTTTGCAACAGTGTGTTTAACACCCTCCCCTAAGTTTTGGTAATAAATTCAGTTTCCAAATTCAGCTTTTTCAGGCACTTTACTCTTGAATTTGATGGGATTGCAAGCAAACTGATTAATGGTTTCGGACATACGGGCTTGGGTACTACTGAACGTGTCCTGAGTTTCCTCTTCGAGTCCATCATTCTTCTCCGTATAGTGCAGCAGATTGCTGTAAAAATCGTTCAGATAGTGAAACAAGCATGAAATTTGGCACAAACATCTCCTAAGACTACGCTCTCTTAGAAAAGGGCGCTGGCCACCTAAAATTCCAAGATGGCGGCTATTTTTCAAAAATGGCCGCCATCAATGTTGAGATTCACTGGTTTGGGAGCATCTATTGATGGAATATGCCAGTTTTATTCATTTTTTTTTAAACATCGATTTTAGGTTATAAAAATGTTCCATAAAATACATTTTATTGAAAATTTACTAAATGAATTATAACAAAGATGGCGTACAAAATGGTTGCCATAAAAGTTTTTTTCTATCCACACGCTATTCAGGCATGAGACCAACTGTTTTTATTTAATGGTATATTCATGTAATCAGACAGTTTAACTAATATGCTATTTTCAACTGAAATAGTAATGGTCATGGTATAACCATACAACATTGTGTCTAAGACTGTAACCATAAAAAGAAAAAAGAGAAATACGGACTAAGTGTCAACTAATCTTTGTATAGGTCTGCTCAATTTACACCTTTGAAAATTCGAGGATAAGAAGGTAAATTTAGCATGACACGTTGGATGCTCAAAAAAGATTATCTAAAAAAGAGAGGGCAATATTTATATAGACAATATTTGCAAGTGCACAGAGCTGTGCAGGGAAGACCCAGCTTGTAGCACTTGCACCTTTCCCGACAGCCTGCTTTGCATCCACATTTATAAGCTGTTGGCAACTCTTGGCTAAGAGGGCGAGTTGGTTGGCCAGAGAGACTTGCCATGCTTCACCAGACTTTGCCATCCCCACCAGCAGGGTTCTCTGGCTGTGGCTGACACTGGGTGGGCCCCACACACAACCAGCCTGTTCATGCAGCACGCTTGGTGTGTTGCAGGAGATCCCTGGTTAGTGGAATGGCACTGGATATGGGCTTTGTTTTCTGGCAAACATATCAAGTTGCCTCATCCACAGTGCCATTAGTGCTGGATTTCATACATAAGGTATAAACAAACCTCTCGGACCTTCAGGTCAAGAGCTCTTCCAATGGCAAGTGTAAAGTGACTCACAGGAGAAAAAGGGAAGGCCTCTGGAAAGATGTTCCATGTCTGCCAGGCAAGGTTTTCTTGGTCTAACTTCACCGAAGGCTGACACTGTATCACAGCCTGTGAAATGCATGGAAGAAGAGCATGCCATTCAACCAATTGTTATCCTGTTCCCAGAGTTGCACAGGTCATGCACAGCAATCCAGCGCAGGCTCTGGCCTTGGCGAAAATGCCACCCATAGCTTCTCTAGAGCTAGAAAAATAAGTGGATAATGCAAAACTTGACTGCAATGACAAGAACATCTGTGTCATTTGTTATTTAAACAGTGATGGTCTTGGCTCCATGTTCTGTGGCAATTTGCATGGACAAAGATGCATGCATTTTTTTAGAAAATGAGAGCACTGTATCCAGTCCCTGAAAATAATGACTCATGAGTGCTGAACAGTTCAGACAACATTCGTGGCAATGACAACATTTTGGCAGACATCTGGCAACTTTGTTGCCAGAACTGGAACAACTCTGTCTTGTTGGCATGTGTCTTAGGAAATTAGCCAGTTGGATGGAATTGTGTTCTTGTCTCACTGGCCTTTCCTCCTTGACCACGTTGGAGAGAGGTGGTCCCAGCTTTGAAGGCTTGAGATTGAACAACATCAAATACAAGAATGTGATGATATCCATTGGTGCTATAGGATTGTTAAGGCAAGAAGTGAAAAGTGAATAAAAAAAGGTCTTTCCTTTCTTTCCAGACATGGACCAAAGCTGATCCATCTACAATGAGGACATCAGTCTTTGGTTCTTTGTCACCAATGAAAAACATGACTTCCAGGAAAAAGGTCAGCTGAGACTTCTAAATGTGTACAGCCTACCACCCTCACTAAGGGAAGCTGGGAATGTTTGATTTGCCTTGCTGGAAAAATTCCTGCAGATCACATTCAATTCTGACAGGATATGAATAGCTTTGATTAAAAAGCTGGCAATCCTCCTTCAGAAGTTTCTGCAGACTTTGTTCTACAGGAGCAGCTTCTGCCTGAATCAGTTCTGGTTTATTTATCGGCTCAAAGAAGGAGACTGCATTGTTTGCCAAAGAGTTAAAACTGCTGAAGTTTAGTGTGCCTCTGTCAAGGTGTAAAAATAAAGTTCTGCTGAGCTGGGGTGGGCAAAGTCTTTGTTGTCAATGGAATACAGATCACTCTTCCTGAGTACAAAGGACTTCTAAAAGTGTTGGAATGACAGAATGAAATCAAGAATGTCTTAACGGATGAGGTGTTTTTCCAGTGTGTTGTCTGCTCATTAGACTATCTTACTTTGAAAACCAGGAAGAGAAATTAAATAGATGATTCTGGGCCAGCCACCATCCATCTTCTGAGTGCTGAGGATCCCAAAGATCAATGAATAATTCCGCCATCAGCCTTTATAAAGGCATTGGTCTGGAAGAGCTTGGTACACCTGTCTTGAGAAAGGGGTTTTTACCATGATAAATGCACAACATCGTTACCAGCCTTGAACTCCTAGCAACTCTGGCTGTGAACTCTCATGGGTAAGCATGTCCCTGAGGTGAATAGCAGCCTGCCAAGTTTGTATTATTGGGAAAGAAGTAAAAGGGTATCAGCTCAGTTCAATGCCTGGGCAGTAGAGGACAAAATTAAAATAACGGAAGGACCTGATCAGTGAATATCACAAGTTCCATAGACAACAATGTGCCAAAATGGAACTGTGGACTCTGCTGTCTTAATAAGAATACACCACTCCTCAAACTCTAATGCCTGCTCATTGTTGTTTGCTTTCTCAGCACAGTAGTCAGTGTATGCTGTCCTGAAGGAGTTTGAAAAAACTAGAGGCTGTAACCTGGTGCATCTGAAATTGTCCTACAGCTTACTTGCAGCTGACATTAAAAGGATTCTGCAGTTCCAGATGAAAAATAACTCCTAATCACCAGAGCTAAGTGAACTCTGGCACGAATGTCTATTCAGGTGCGGCTATCTAACTAACAAAGCTGGTCTGCAAATGTTACATAAATAATTTGGGACACTAAACTAAAAATACTGTAATTCAGATAGTCTAAGACTACAGGATTAGTAAAAAATTAGCTGGAAATGAACAAATGTTCATGCTGAGTTAAACAGCATTGATGACCAAAAAAAAAATGGTTGTGTGCAGACATCACACTCCATTATATTCATTTGCTTTAATTTTCCTTCAAAATTGATGAGTTATTCCAGAGATGCCATTATTTTCACCATAAAACCACAGAAACCAAGATCCATGCTTAAAACGATAATTGTTGATAAAAATTATGTCTCATTATAATTATTGTTATCAAGAAACCTTTCTTGGCAGCCATTATAGCCCCCATATTTAAAAGGTAAATAATAGTGGGAAGCTATAATAATAACATAATATTCATAAGAAATAGTATGGAAGAGCATTATCTGAACAATATTGCTGTGAAGCAAATACATGTGATTTAGTGAAAAAATTAGCCAAAATCTGTCAACTGGCGGCCATCTTGGAATTTGGCGCCATTTTTAAATTTTTTGTGGCCAGCGCCCTTTTTTGAAGAGGGAACTTTAAAGAGCACTTGTGCAAAATTTCATGCTTGTTTCACTATCTGAACGATTCTATGAAATATGCAATTATCTGCTGCACTATTTACCTGTCCTTTGGCGTCATTGAAACACCCCGTAAATGAATTTTTTCATGAATGCAATTGTTTTTATTTTGTTTGTATAATTTTGTTATGAAAAGTTATTTCACGTTTATTTTAAATTCACTGTCTACATATATAATGAAAAATAATGGGTCAAAATCACAAACTGTATATATACCATGTGAGACAATGTACACAATATCATAGATGTATGTCAATAAATCAGTTTTATATATTATATATATAAAATATTATTATATATATATATATATATATATATATATATATATATATATGACCGTGAAATATAAACGTAAGCAATATCTTACCTATTCAGATTTATTCTTAGTCTTTTGGCAGCTTTCTGCTGGCTGTAAACTTCAAGAAGACGTCTAGCAGATGCATTTCTGCATCCACGGGGATATCTCAGCATGTAAACCATAACTCTGGATAGCGACGACACCACCTTCTCTGTAGTTACTGGATACACAAGTGATAAACCCGTCGTTTAACCTGATATTTCATTCATCAACTGCAAAGATTTCAGGAAACCCCGCAATTTGTGTATTTTATTGTAGGTCGTTAGCTCATTTCATCCTACATTGCTCAGTTGAAAATTGCAATTCTGAAATATGCTTGAAAACATTCCATTATATAACAAATATTGTGAAGACACACACAGAC
This sequence comes from Macrobrachium rosenbergii, assembly GCF_040412425.1. Lineage (NCBI taxonomy): Eukaryota > Metazoa > Arthropoda > Malacostraca > Decapoda > Palaemonidae > Macrobrachium > Macrobrachium rosenbergii. The sequence continues at coordinate 44,927,983 of NC_089788.1, forward strand.
ACAGAGAGAGAGAGAGAGAGAGAGAGAGAGAGAGAGGGGAGATGAATGAATGAATTGAAAGACAGACGGGAAGTGAGGTTTTAAAGAATGAGGAAAGATGGATGGTAGGAGAGATAAGTACCCCAAGAGTGCTTATCCGAATGAATTCGTAAATCATGCCTGGCTAGGTTTGGCTATGTCCTAGAATTCAACAGTAAAGTGCCTTTAAAATCTGCCTTTGGACATGGAATTTTTTATCAAAAATTAGTGGAGGGTGTGAGAAACTATGCTTCAAAGTATCATAGCAATCAATCGATTGGTTTGAAAGATATTGGCAAAAAACGATGACCTAAACTTCCTGGAATTCGTAGTAGTATAGACTCAAAACTTTCATAAGAACGAAGTTTAATTTCTTATGGTTTTGTTTGTCAGCTGTTGGGAAGAATAGTAACAGGAGGTACAATATATTCAAGACTAGCCGCGAAGAGAAAGTAATTCCTCTAAATTTCATAACCATTGCAAGACTTTTGCTGGAGTTTGTTCTCAGCGTCAAGAAATCAAGGGAATAACGGTCAAGTACTGGCAACCATTCGTTATGGTTTCATTACAGCATTTTACAGTAAAGTAGCCGATCTGAAGCGAATCTGGGCTTGAAATAAAGAGTCATATTTAATAAAAAATAAAATCTATGACAAGAATTCTCCAGTCATGTGGCAATTTCTTAAGAAGGATGACCGTTATATTGGAAACAGACAAATTTTAAATAAATTGCTTTTCTGCATTTGGAACTGCTTACCCTTTATGAGCCGAGGTACGTTCTGTACCTCTAAGGATTTTTCAAGGCGAAAAGGTTCTGGACAACCATTGGCTGTTAACAAAATCATCACCGTTATCTATAATTGGTATTAAGTTTGCTATCCTTGATGCAGTTTTCATGTATATTTAACATAAAAAAATAACCGCATTTTATATAATATAAGCAAATTTTTGTCTAAGATAATAAAATTAATAAATATAAATAGATAAACATAAATAAAAATAAAAATATAAAAATGAATAAAAATAAGGAGTAAAATTAAATAAATAAAACCAAAAAAATAAAGAAAAATTCAATTAAGAAAAATAAATGAAAAAAATAGGAATGAAAATAAATAAAAATGTAAACAAAAATAAGTATAAATAAAAATAAATAAGAATAAATGAATATAAATAAAAATAAAAGAATTCTTAGGTAAAAATAAGTAAATAAAAATTTATAAAAATAATAAAAAATTATAAATAAAAAGAGTATATCAGTAAAAATTAATAAATGAAAATATGAATAAATGAAAAATAGTAACATATAAAAATAAAAGAAAATAAATACATAAATAAAAATATAAAAATAAAAAACAAAGAAAAATAAAAATAAAAAATAAATAAATAAAAAATTAAAACAAATAAAAATAAATAAATAAATAGAAATAGATAAATAAAAATAAATAAATTAAAATACATAAAAATAAATAATTAAAAACTTATAAATGGTAATGAATATAAATATAAATAAAAATAAATAATTAAGAATAAATAATAATAAATAAATGAATGAAAATAATTAAATAAAAATAAATAATAATAACTAAATAATATTAAATAAATCAGAAATATAAATTAAATATAAATAAAATTACAAAAATAGAAGTGAATAAAAATAAATAAGTAAAAATAAAAATACCCAAAGATCAATAAAAATAATTAAATACAATTAAATTAAGATAAATAAATGAAATTAATAAAGAAATCAATTAAAATATTTAATAAATGATAAATACAAATAAATAAATAAATAAGAATAACTAAAAATAAATAAAAAATAAAAAAGAAGATAATGATAAATGATAGTAATTAAATAAAAATAAGTAAATAATAAATAGATAATCAAATAAAAATGAATACAAAGTAATATATAAACAAACAGAAAAAATACAAAATAAATAAATATATAAAAAAGTAATATTAATAAAAAAAATTCAAATAGATATATGAAAATAACCAAATAAAAAAATAAATAAATAAAAATAATTAAAAATAAACAAAAAACAAATGTGAATCAATAAATAGAAAATAAATATATAATAAATGAACAAAAATTAATAAATAATAAATAAGTATAAATAAGAAAATAAATAAAAATAAATAAATAATAATAAACAAGTAAATGAAATTGAATAGATATGAATAATTAATAAAGAAAAGTAATTGAAAATATATAAATAAAAATAAATAAAAATAATATAAAATAAGTAAAAATAAATAAGATAAATAAAAATAAAAATAAATAAATTAAGATAAAAAATAAATAGAAAAAAATATAATAAATAAATAAAAATATAATAATAAAAATAAAATATGTAATTGAAAGTAAATAAAATAAAAAAAATTAAAGAAATGCAAATAAATAAATTAGTAAAAGTAAATAAATGAAAAATAAAAAAATACAAAAGCAAATCATTTTTATATGCAAAGGTTATACGATATTTAATTTAATTTTATTGCATAATTTAGGCACTGAATTCGTGAAACATTATTTTCACCATAATTAATCCTGTATATTTTTAGATTTAAATCTATGAAATAAAAATTCTGTTGAAATAAACTATACCTAATATCAAGAAATAAAATTTATGATATCAAATTATAATAATAATAATAATAATAATAATAATAATAATAATAATAATAATAATAATAATAATAATAATAATAATAATAATAATAATAATAAATAGATAAATAAATTAAAAATCATTAAAAAAAGGAAAATAAATGAAATATGTAAAAAAAAAAAAAGTAGTTCAATTCGATTACGATGTTTTTCGTAATTTTGCTCTCTTTTTGATGACTGATTTTCGTTTACCGATTTCGAATATATTCTTATGACACAGTTTTATGTAAAAAAAATCTCCGTTAAAAAACAATCAAGATAAAATCGAAGTCTAAATGGTCGTATACGTTTTGTATATAAAAATACTGTTAAAAATATTCAAGATTTCAATCAAAAATCAATTTAAAAAATCATTAGGAAAAGAAAAATAAATGAAATGTGTAAAAAGTTTCAAAAATATTTCAATTTGAATACCAAATTTTTTGGGAGTTTTGCCCTCTTTTTAATGACTGATTTTAATTTAACGTTTACTAATATATTATTATAATATAATTATATAAAAAAATGCGTTAAAAAATAAAAATTTTAGTAAAAAATCAACTTCAAATATCACCTAAAAAAACATTCAATATATAAGACAAAAATCAACTTAAAATCATTTAAAAAAAGAAAAACATTAAATATGTGAAAAGTAAAAAAAAAAAAAAAACTTCAGTTTGATTAAATTTTTTGCAGTTTTACCTATTTTTTTATGACCTATTTTTTAGTTTACCCTTTACGGATATATTCTTATAACAAAGTTTTCTGAAAAAAATATTTTTTTAAAAACATAGGCTAAATGGCCATACACTTTTCGTATATAAAAATACTGTTAAAAACATTCAAGATCTCATTCAAAAATCAATTTTAAAAATCATTAAGGAAAGAAAAATAAATGAAATATGTAAAAATTTTAAAAATATTTCAATTTCAATATTTTTCATTTATTTTTATTTATTTGTTTATTTATTTTTATTTATTAAGTTATTTTTATTTAATTTTATTTATTTATTTATTTTTATTTTTTTATTTATTATTGTTTTTATCTATTTTTATTTATTTATTTTCATTATATTTTTATTTATTTTATTTATTTTTTATTTTTCATTTATCTATTTTTATTTATTTATTTTTATTTTTATTTATTTTTTTTATTTATTTATTAACTTTTTTTATTTACATATTTATTTTTATTTATTTATTTTCATTTATTTTTATTTATTTATTTTCATTTAATTATTTTTTTATTTATTTCTATTTATTTATTTTTATTTATTTATTTATTTACTTTTTAATTTTTATCTACGTATTTATTTCTATTTATTTATTTTCATTTATTTTTATTTATTATTTTTATTTATTTATTTTTTTTTATTTATTTATTTATTTTTATTTATTTATTTATTTTTATTTATTTATTTTAATTTATTTCATTTATTTATTTATTTATTTATTTTTATTTATTTATTTTCGTTTATTTTGATTTATATATTTATATTTATTAATTTTTCTTGATTTATTTATATATTTTTATTTATTTATTTTTCTTGATTTATTTATTTTCATATATGTTACTTACTTATTTTATTGATTTATTTATTTTTATTGATATTTATTTATTTTTATTTATTTATTTTCATTTATTTATTTATTACTTTTATTTATTTTTTAATTTTGTTTATTTTTATTTATTAATTAATTTATTTTTTTATTTCTTATTTATTTATTTTCATTTATTTATTTATTTATTTCTATTTATTTATTTATTTTTATTTATTTATTTATTTTAGTTATTTATTGTTTTTTATTTATTTATTTTCATTAATTATATTTATTTTTTTTATTTATTTATTTTTTATTTGTTTAATTTTATTTATTTATTTTTATTTATTTATTTATTTTTATTTATTTACTTATGTTAGTTATTTATTGTTTTTTTTATTTTTTTATCTTCATTCATTATATTTATTTATTTTTAATTGTTTATTTATTTTTATTTTTTTTTTAATTTGATTTATTTATTCATTTTTATTTATTTATATATTTTTAATTATTTATTTATTTTTATTTCTTTAATTATTTTTATTTATTTATTTTTCTTTAATTATTTATTTGTATTTATTGATTTATTTTTATTTATTTTTATTTATTTATTTATTTATTTATTTATTTTGTTTATTTATTTATTTTTATTTATTTATTTATTTATTTTCATTATTTTTTTTTATTTTTTTATTATTTATTTTTTATTTTCATTTATTTTTTATTTGTTTTCATTTATTTATTAATTTTTATTTTTTTATTTATTTATTTTGATTGATTTATTTATTTTTTATTTATTCTCTTTTTTTCATTTATTTATTTATATTCATTTTCTTATATTTATTTAATCATTAATTTTATTTAATTATTTATTTTTACTGATTTTTTATATTTTTTTATTTATTTTTATTTATTTATTATTACTTATTTATTTTATTTATTTTTATTTATTTGCTTATTTATTTCATTTATTTGTTTATTTTTATTTACTTATTTTCATTTATTTTTCTACATTTATTTATTTTTGTTTATTTATTTATTTTTATTTATTTATTTATTTTAATCTATTTTATTTATTTATTTTAATCTATTTTATTTATTTATTTATTTATTTATTTATTTATTTATTTATTTATTTATTTATTTATTTATTTTTAATTATATATTAATTTTTATTTATTTATTTTATTTATAAATTTATTTATTTATTTATTTATTTATTTTTAATTATTTATTCATTTTTATTTATTTATATTTATTTATTGTTATTTATTTATTAATTATTTTTATTTGTTATTTTTTTCATTTATTTTTTTACTTTTTTATTTTTATTTAACTGTTTATCTTTATTCATTTATTTGTTTTTACTTATTTATTTTCATTTATTTTTATTATATTTATTTATTTTTATTAATTTATTTGTTTTTATTTTTTTTATATTTATTTATTTACATATTTATTTTTATTTATTTATTTATTTTTATTTATTTATTTTTATTCATTTATGTAATTATTTTTATTTATCTATTTATTTTTATTTATTTATTTTATTTTACTTTTATTTGTTTATTTATTTATTTTTATTTATTTATCTATTTTTTATTATTTTTATTTTTTATATATTTTTATTTATTTATTTATTTTTATTTATTTGTCTTTATTTGTTTATTTATTTTCATTTATTTATTTATTTTCATTTATTTTTATTTATTTATTTATTTATTTTTGTTTAGTTATTTATTTTGATTTATTTGTTTATTTATTTATTTTTATATATTTATTTAATTTTATTTTTTTATTTTCATCTATTTTTATTTATTTATTAATTTTATTTATTATTTATTTTTGTTTATTTATTTAATTTTATTTATTTATTTTCATTTATTTTTATTTATTTATTAATTTTATTTATTATTTATTTTTATTTGTTTACTTATGTTCCATTTCATTTGTTTTTGTTTATTTATTTATTAATTTTTATTTATTTTCATTTATTTATTTATTTAATTTTATTTGTTTATTTTAATTTATTTTTATTTAATTATTTATTTATTTTTATTTCTTCCTTTTTTTATTTATTTATTTATTTTCATTTATTTGTGTTCATTTATTTTCATTTATTTATTTATCTATTTTTATTTATTCATTTTCATTTATTTTCGTTATTTATTTATTTATTTATTTATTGTTTATTATTTTTTTCTTATTTATTTATTTTATTTATTTGTTTATTCATCTTTATTTATTTATATTTTATTTATTTTCATTTATTTTTATTTACTTATTTATTTACTTTTATTTACTTATTTTTATTTATTTTTTTTATTTATTTTTATTTATTTATTTTTTATTTATTTATTTTTATTTGTTTATTTATTTATATTTATTTATTTTTATTTATTAATTTATTCATATTTATTTTT
>NC_089788.1:44937112-44939612 GCF_040412425.1 Macrobrachium rosenbergii
ATATATATATATATATATATATATCATTTAAATTTCTGACTCACATCGGGATCGAATCGAGGTCTTTCAATTGAAAGGCAAGGGTGCTGTCAACTGAACCACTTTTGTCATAAAAGAAGTTTGAAATCAAGTACTACTATACATGATGCTTTCACTTGGGCAGGCTGCCTAGCATATTGGCGAGTTGTATCTAACTTCCCGACCCAGCAGTGACTCAGTTGACAGTATTTCATGTTAATTATCCTTTCTGAGTGAATATGATAGAGGTAATCAACACACAATCATATGCAGAACAGAAAAAAAATTCTGACTCACACTGGCATCGAACCCAGGCCTTCCAATTGAAAGGCAAGGGCGCTGCCAACTGAGTCACACAAGACATAAAAGAAGGTGGAACCTAAGTACCACTATAACTACGGCTTTTCCTTAGGCAGGCCTACTGCCTAGCATACCAGCGAGTTTTACCCAACTTCCCAATCCAGCTGTGATCCATTTGTCATCATTTCATTCGAATTATCCCTTCTGAGTGAATATGACAGAGGTAATCAACACACAATCATGTGTAGAACAGTAGGGGCGCCATTGCCGTTCAAATGAAAGACCCGGGTTCGATAATTACGTTAGTCAGAAATTTATTTCGGTTCCACACGTGTGTTAATTACCTCTCTCTCTCTCTCTCTCTCTCTTCTCTTTATATTATATATATATATATATATATATATATATATATATATATATATATATATATATATGTGTGTGTGTGTGTGTGTGTGTGTGTGTGTGTGTGTGTGTGTGTGTGTGTGTGTTACCCAACAGAGAGTAAATCCCATTGCTTACCTTTGCTAACAGTCAAGAAGTACCATCTATTGGTACCTTGATAGTGACTGCGTCAAAGAGGCTATTGGCAACGTACATTTGTACATACACACATGCATTCTCTGTCTCTGTCTGTCTGTCTCTCTCTCTCTCTCTCTCTCTCTCTCTCTCTCTCTCTCTCTCAGGTCTACAGCAAAACAAGCATTACCCAAAATAATTTATTTGACAAAAATCTAGCATAACTGGATTGCAAGAAAGAAGATACGAAATAAAATGGAATACTAATGTACGCCAAATGAGCCAACTTGCTAAGGTCCACCATATTCAACTAATTATTCTCTCTAAATAATTTCCCCATAATACGTCAAAATAAGTCAAAGTTCAGTACATTCCCAATGAGTATATATATATCTTAACCTCTTCCTCAGCGGAACATCTGAAGAAGAAGTCAAATAAAACCCTTGTTAAACAAAAGTATTAAAATACAGATATGGGAATTCCTCTCATAAATAAATAAATAAAATATATAAATAAAAATAAATAAATAAAAAAAAATAAATGAATAAAAAAAATAAAGAAATAAGAAAAATAAATAAATAAAAATAAATAAATAAATAAAAATAAATAAATAAAATAAATAAATAAATAAATGAAAATTGAAAAAAAATAAATAAAAATAAATAAATAAGTAAATAAAAATAAATAATAATAAAAAAAAAAATAAATAAATAAAAATAAATAAATAAATAAATAAAAATTAAATAAATGAAAATAAATAAATAAAAAAAATAAAAATGAATAAATGTAAATAAATAAATAAAATAAATAAATAATTAAATGAAAATACATTAAAAATAAATAAATAAAAATAAAAACATAAACAAAAATAAATATATAAATAAATAAAATAAATAGATATGAAAAATAAAAAAATAAATAAATAAAATAAAGAAATAAAAATAAATAAAAATAAATGAAAATAAATTTAAAAAAATAAATAAATGAAAATAAATAAATAAAAATAAGAAAATAAATAAACAAAAATCAATAAAAACAAATAAATAAATAAAGATAAATAAATAAAAAATAAATAAATAAATAGAAATACATGAAAATAAATAAATAAAAATAAAAAAATAAAAATAAATAACTAAATAAAAAAAAATAAAAAAATAAAAATAAATAACTAAATAAAAAAAATAAATTAAATAAATAAAAATAAATGAATAAAAATAAGTAAATAAAACTAAATGAAAATAAATAAGTAAATAAAACTAAATGAAAATAAATAAATAAAAATAAATGAAAATAAATAAATAAAAATAAATAAAAATGAAAAATAAGTAAAAATAAATTAAAACAAATAAAAAAGTAAATAAATAAAAATAAAAATTTAATAAAAATAAATAAATAAATAAAAATACAAAAATAAAAATAAAAATAAATAAATAAAAAAAATAAATAAGGAAAAAGTTAATAAACAAATAAAAATAAATAAATAAAGGTAAATGAAAATAAGTAAATGAAAATAAATGAATAAATAATGAAAATAAATAAATGAAAATAAATAAAAAAATAAATGAAAAAAAAAAAAAATAAATAAATAACAATAAATATATAAAATTAATAAAAATAAATAAATAAATAAATAAATAAATAAATAAATAAATAAATGAAATAAACA
>NC_089788.1:44949612-44972112 GCF_040412425.1 Macrobrachium rosenbergii
CACCAGGCCCACTGGATTCTACCAATGCAAGTTGTTTTCAGAGGCTGGTGAACAAAGTCTTGGCAGGAATCAAGAATTGTGCCATCTATCTCGATGATATTGTAACATATGCCTATACCTGGGAGGAGCACCTGCAAATCCTAAGCCAAGTCCTTGCCACCCTACGCAAAGCCAACCTAGTAATCAACCTCAAGAAAAGTCAGTACTGCATGGCTGAAATAACATATCTCTGTCTCTGTGTGGGAAATGGCAAAATGATGCTCAAGGACGCCATTCGAGACATGCCTTACCCGAGGACCAAGTGGGAAGCTCAGCGATTTGTCAGAATGGTACAATACTTCCAAAGGTTCATTCCTAATTTTGCTGATGCTGCTACCCCTATCACCAACCTCTTCTGAGGAAAACAGCCTTTTCATTGCACTCCTGAGTGTGAGAAGGCATATGATCATCTCAAGGCAGTCCTAATTAGTCAGCCTGTTCTCCACAACCCTGACTTCGAATGACTTTTTGTATGGCAATTGATGCTAGTGACGTCAGCATTGGGGTGGTCATGTTCCAAGAAAAGGACAAGGTTAGGCACCCAATAGCCTGCTATTCCAAGAAACTCAAACGAGCTGAGACCAGGTATAGCACTATAGAAAAAGAATTCCTGGGCATGATCTTAGCCATGATGCAATTTGAGTACTATCCTGCCAAGCATTAATTCCCATTGGCCATCTTTACTGATCATAACCCCCTTAAGTATCTCACAACTTTATGAAACCAGAACAAGCGCCTTATGCATTGGTGTCTTGACCTCCAGGATTACAATTGGAGGATAACACATTAAAGGTACTGATAACAAGTGCGCTGATGTCCTTTCCAGGCATCATAACTAATGGCTAAAGTAATAGCCTGTCATATACCCACCTCCCGAGCATAACGTGGCACTCCTGCCAGAGTGAAGGGTCATGTCTTGCCCCCTTGAATTAATCTTTCCCTTAAGCATAAGATACTTCCTACCTTGCTCTGTCCTTTCCATGTACTTAAATTAGTGCCAAGAGGCAACCGCAACCTTAGTGCCATGTCTGGCATCATGCCAGTTGTCCCCAAGTACTATGGCATCACCTAACATAAGCCCACGAGTACTTCATTTATGACGCCTCATCAAGGCAAACTAACTGCATGACTTGACTATGCAAAGTTAAACTTACAATTAAGTGCATGGCTAACCTTAGAATTACTTTAGTGATAATTCTAATAAACTGTTTACATTGTTACCCTGATTTATATGATCATGAGATATTTTACTAAGAATTGTAATAATCACTGCCGTTGAGTAGCTTCCAGCCTAATGAATTTTGTCACTAGCAGCACCTCATTCTGTGTTAACATTAAATTTGGAAATTGATGTAAAATCTTTTTGCACTAACTTTATTTTGCAGAAACCCTAATTTTCAGATAACGAATGTATCAAGGGAAATTTAAACGCCGTGTTGGGCGTGGACCCAACCACAGACATTGAACTCTACAGTGTGCCATTGAAGTGGATTTCTTCGACATTCTTCAAATGTTATTTGTTAGCGCAAATTGTTCTTTAGCAGGACCTTGTTTCCCTGCCTGAGTTAACCCCCGTTCTTCTAATTTTGTTAGTGTAAATATAAGCGAATCTAAAGTGAACTTAAGTATTTATCTACAACTTCCGCCCTTTTGACCAACAGCCTTCAGCTCCTTTTCTTTCTGTTGTGGGTGCCTGATCCCAAAGTACAGTAGTAGTCAGATTAAATAGATTTCCCATGGTAAGTGAAGTATCCTCCTAGAAAAGCATGAAGGTAATTTCCATGCTCAGAATCCAAGCTTCCTCTCAGTTAAAACTATGATATACATACATACAGTATATATATATATATATATATATATATATATATATATATATATATATATATATATATATATATATATATATATATATATATATATATATATATATATATATATATATATATATATATATATATATATATATATATATATATATATATATATATATATATATATATATATATATATATATATATATATATATATATATATATATATATATATATATATATATATATATATATATATATATATATGTGTGTGTGTGTGTGTGTGTGTGTGTGTGTGTGTGTGTGTGTGTGTGTGTGTTTACTTAATTTAGTTGATTCACTTCACTACCTTCAGCCTGCTATAATAATTATAATATATATAACGTAATTTACGATAAAACAACAACTGCGATCACCATTATCATGAATGAATTCACTTGCAGATTGCCATGAAAATTGTTTTTAATAATAATCTTTGTGTGAGGTCGTTAATATATATTTCCATTTGAGTATTTTATTTTTCACTGAAGTACGAAAATGACAAAGAAATATTTAATTTAATCTACAGTGATTCATATGAAACGTTCCTGTGGAGATGATGTATTCTATAGAGATTTAGACATCAAAAAAGTGGCTAAAGTGTAAAATGACGCCACATATCAGTAAGTTTGTGCAAAAACTAAATGTTTAGCATCTATACTGAAGAAATAGATTCATTAGCATGAAGCAGCAGTAGGCTACACTCTCTTTTTATTCATTTCTGTATCCTTCATTTCAACAGGCAATTAAATGGTAACACATAAGAGGAACGAGTGGTTAAGAGATTTCTGGATTGGAACAAATAGAAATGAACTAATGACTTACCTTACAGAGTGCCCAGTGGATGTCATCTTTATGCAATGTTCTTTTCTTGGTGGAAAAGGCACTGAAGAAAATTGTTTGTAATTGGATTTCCGACTCTGTGTTTCGTTTTTTGCAAATTCTGTGAGATCGAGTGTTTGAAAAGCAATGGCATCTATTTTTTTGTGATTTTCTGTCTTATCGACGTGTTGTTAAAATTACAGGTAGCCTCATTCATGGGCAGGTGAGGTAGTTGCAGTGAAATATTGATGAACATTCAGGTGACGGATCTGGACAAGATATTGATCCCCAAAAAATGTTGTCCTTAGCCCCTAGAACACTTGAATGTTTAGCGGTATTATATGAATATTTTCAACTCAGCTCAGTTATCCTGCCGTCGTTTGTTGACAAATTTTACGAATTAGGTAAGTGGGGTATTAGTTAAAGCTAGCAAATATCATGGGGAATTTCAGAACACAAAAGAGAACTTAATTATCATGCTTCTGTTCCATCCATCTCATGAATATGGAACTTTGGGAGCTCCTCTGTACTTTCTGAATCATAGAATTCATCAGTCCAAGTCGATGTAAGCAGCCATATCAGGAGGGAAAGACCTCGGTCTCTAATTATGCTATTTGTTTTTTTCAGGGTTCGTTCGCCTAGATTATATGAAATTAATCATTAGTAAATTACTTTAGGACAAATACAATGAAAAATTATTTCAAGGTCATTGTGCTGGTGTAGTTTGTATTATGTTTTTCGTCCCATTGAGCTGATCTCCATTTTCGGGAATGGACTGATGGCTTTACTGGAACAAAAAAAGTGAAGATTGGTCATTTAAAACTTACGGGAAGTGGTAAAACGTTTCCAGCTATATTTCAAAATTTTTAACATTTTCACTAATCTAATTTGTTTCTCCAAACTGTAATTTTTTTGTGCTACATCACGATATTTGACAAAGTGAAAGGGCATGTTTCTGGGGATTTTTTTGGGAAAGAGGTTGATTGCCCCATGCTGTGTTTGTACATTTAATACATGTAAAGATTCCAGTTCTGGGACTTCGACCAACTAAATGTGACCTTACAATGATTTTTGTCGTCTTACCAAAACCCCTGATGTCACCTTTCAGCTTCGGTTTTTGTTGGGCTGCATAGTGGTTCATATTGTTATATGTGTACACTTACTCAACTGATGGTTGGTAAACCTGTTGTAACAGCAGCAATGCCAGACTTCGTAGCCATGCTCATAGGCATGCGCGGGTATGCGGTGTCACGTGCGTTCCATGAGGCTAGTCAACAGGGCTAACATAAAAGAGTCCTGCCGAGTAAATGGAATCAACAAGACACTAACTCGATTCCCAAGCCAAAACTACCATGTACCTACAGACCCACTGCTTCACTTAGTTGTACCGAAAAGATAGCTAAGAGGATGATCGTCAATAGGCTACTTTGAAAGGCAGGCACCTAACATTCATGAATGTATGCTTACAAAAAAGGATTGGGACTCAAGAATACATAAATGATATCTTGTCTACAGTTAATAAAAAGAAAGCCTTAACCGTTTTTTCAACCTCGAGAAGGCCTACGAATTGGCAAATTCTGCGATCATTCTCTCTCTCTCTCCACTTGTTCAAAAAAGCACACAAGGCAACTTATTGGCTTGGGCACAAATTAAACTCGGAACAGAGAAGCAAGAGTCTGCTTTCAAGGAGCTCTGTCTGAGTTATTTCAATATGAAAATGGGACACCACTGGCGCAGTTCTTAACCCCTTTCTCTTCGGTGTTCCAATGGAAAATTTTGCTAAATAAACATTCCTTAAGAGGTAGAACTCTTTATCTATGCAGATGAACTCTGCATAATCTACCACTAGCAACCAGGCAACATTCATTTACAAAAATCACAACTAGCACTTTATTTGACTGAAGAAAAATGCAAGGAACTAGGTCTCAAAATAAATACTAATGAAACCAAGTCGTGGGCTATGACACAATCGCCTTCCTAATAATTTCACTATCATGGGAGAAGACATTGAATGAGTAAATAATTTAATTTACCTAAGAGTAAATATCATATGCTATCGCCGGTAAATGAAATACATCACCTGAAGCCAAAGCAAAAATGTCGCTTAAATGTCTACATTCTAACAACCAGCTCTTTAGTGGAATATGCAGCCCAGGCGCTCACGAAACTGACACGTTCTCAGCTTTGAACGATTGGAGTGATTAAAAATATGCAATGAGAATGACTGCAGAAGACCCAGTGTTGACCAGACCCTTTCTGTCCGGGGCTGAACCCAATCTTCTCTCTCTCTCTCTCTCTCTCTCTCTCTCTCTCTCTCTTCCAGGAATGACCTAAGAAATGCTCTCATCACTTCTAAAGCCTTGGAAAATGGCAGAGACTGCCCCTTAAAGAACAAAATATTAATAATTAATTTGCACGAGGAACTCAGCCCTCCCGAGAATCATACTGGGAGCCTTTTCACTGCCCTGACAAGGACGGACATCCAAGAGGCAGCTGCTGCAACAAAGAAACAAACACCCAGTGACACCTACATCGAGCTTCCCCCTTGGGCTCCCATCTTCTACCTCACTGTTCTTGCGACAAACAAAGCACTTTGATCTGCTCAACTCAGACACACGGCGCAAGATGCCCTAAACAGCATGTCAGCCCCTAATGTTTATTACACAGACGGCTCAATGGATCGTAATATTCCCTAAGAGAGAGCTGAGGTCTCGGATAATACCCCGACCCTACAAACAAGAACCAGTTGCCATCTTAAAAGCGCAAGAAAAGACTTTAAAATAAATTAGGTAATACAACAATACACTCTGACTCTAGGGGGAGCGATTCTCGCAATAAATAACTAACGGCTGCTCCACCGCCACTGCACCAACGATTTTGTAAATTATAAAACGACGCAATAAATTAGAAGCATAATGTATACAAAATAACGAAATTTTTGGACAATTCATACAGTGTACTCCTTGTCTCAGTTCATTTCACGTAATTTTGTCAGCACATGAAATTGTTCCGGAATACTTGCTGTAAATGAAATCTATTAAAGAAATGCTCCCAAAACAGAAATGGACAGCAGCAGATGAGCAAGACTACGATCTAGAACAAAACTAATCAAATGCCAACATTTCTAGCTAGTACTCTCGAACTGAAGATTTTTCCTTGCCTGCAAAGACTAACAAATTCCGCAGGACGCCTCAAGTGCATATAAATCAAGCATAGAGGTGTGGATTTCTATAGCTAAAGGATACATATCACTATAACAGTAACCCCAAGCAATATGGTCTTATGTATAAATAGCTATAAAGATGAACTGCAATTTTAATTACACAATCATAAATGTTTACAATCTTTGGGTGTGCAGATTACGTTCAGCACGATATGAAAACTTTTTATGTAATATGTACTGTTTTATCTTGGAATGCCAAATATATTGTTATTATCAGGTTACTTAAGATTGGAATGTCTGCAAAATTTTCCTCTTGTTGATAAGAAAGAAATGCAAAGTTATTTCCGGTTACTTGGTGAGAAAAAGAATTTTCAGAAAGCTGCTGAGTAGGCCATCCATTTCCCTTGGTACCCCTGAAAGATTGATAACTGGCACTAGGGAAGAATCACGAAATGGGCATCCATTTCCCAGGTTTCACTGAAGTGTTTGGAACTGCAGTAAAACTTAGATCAACCGCTAAGAAGCTCGAGGTATTGGATGAAACGATAGAAGCAAACACAGACCAATAATAAAGGGATCCTTGCAAACAAGTGCTCAATGTTCTGGTTTTCTGTTTCCCTCTGAGTTTTTATAAGGTACAAAAACTAGCGTAATAAATCTTAATATATCGCTAAGATTTTGTTCTCTCGCCAGTCTTTGAAGTATATTACCATGTATTATTATTATCATTAATCAGAAGATGAACACTATTCATATGGAACATGCTCACAGAGGCCATTGCCTCGAAATTTAAGTTTCCAAAGAATGTGGTGTTCATTTCAAGTAAGTAACATAGTGTAATATAGAAAGAAAAGATCAGTTATTAGACAAGAAGAAAATAAATCAACTAATTAATAAATAAATAGATAAAAATAAAAATAAGTTATTAAAACATAAGAAAAATAGTTTTAGGGTGGTACTGCATTGCATCTTTGTCAACTTTTGAGGTTCCTGTTGCAAAACATCCTCAGGTAGACTATTCAGAGTCCACTGGTGTGAGGAATAGAGGAGCTCTGGAGACTGGAGCTGAGAGGTTCGACAGCATGGCACATTTACTGCATATTGATGTTGCTGTTCAGCAAATTTGGTTGCTCTCGGCAGAAAAAGAGGATCAAGGACCAGTTTTGAATGTGAAAGATCTCTGTTAAAATACAACTTATGAAAAAGTGACAAACGAGAGACGATCTGTTGGTGGTTCAAGTTATACCTGTTAATGATAGGAAACAAAAATCTACCACCATGAACCACTACCTAAAAGAGGTAAATCTCTGATAGAAACACACATCCACAACGGAGGACAGTATTCTAGTAAAGTAAGGACAAATGGCCTCAAACATGTTGCATTGTAATCATGTTATGTACAGTACCTAATTTATGCGCAGCATTTACTGATACCTTCATTACGGCTTCAGACTCATTCCCATCCACTTGAAAGGGATAATAGGGTGGAAAATCTGCGTTAGATCTACTAATCAATACTGTTTTCGTTTTACTGGAGTTCAGCCTCATACCCCACCGATTGCACCATTCATTAATCCGGTCCATGTCACGATTTAGAAGAAGGGCAGCTTCATTTCTTATATGTGGAGACTTGACTACACCCACAAGTGTTGCATCATCGGCATACTGAACAATCTTGTTTTCCAGGCCAACAACCATATAACCTTTATATACTAAAAATAACAGTGGACCAAGAACACTACCCTGTGGGATTGAAGACACAATAGGTCTTGGTTTGCTAAAGAACCCATCAACAGCAACCTGCTGCTGTCTACCTGTAAGAAAATCTGGAAATAAACCTAAAACATATCCACCCACTACAATATTCTGAAGCTTATAAATAAGTAAGTACCTTCAGACTTACTAAGATGAAAGCAGCACTGAAATTTATTTTAATAGCTCTACACTCAAAACCCTTATTAATGTTCTCTTGCAAATGGCACATCAAATCCTAAAGAGGATCGCAAATACCTAACTGATTTCAATATGCATATTGACTATCAGCTAACAATCTTCCAGATTCCAATTACTTATATAGTGGCTGAAAAATAAGTTCTTCTGCGACTTTTGAGGGTACAGGGAGAATAGAAATTGCCCTGTAGTTACTGCAGTCAACAGACATGCTATTCTTTGAAACAGGCACTGTATTACTAAGCTTGCAATCATCCGCAAAGTTACTATGTTGACCTAAAAATCTACAGAATCTACTAATCTTGAAAGACAACATACTAGACATCTTTTTAAAAAAATAAAGGGTCTTCTCTACCCCAGCAATTAAGATCATCAAGAATTTTCTTAACATTCCTAGTGCAAAATGAAAATTTTGCAAGAATAAGTTTAGGATGACAAGTATCAGGGAGAAGGTCATCTTTAGCTGATTGCTTAGCCAGTCAAACAAAATATTCAACAATCTCATCAACATTAATATTTAAAACTTAAGTTTTAGACTATAATCCTAAGTTCTGATATGAAAACAGAAGGCTCCTCTCCTGCTTTGAAACAAAAACAAGTCCATTTCTTAATTACAGCTGACTTATGTAATTCAGTCAAAGCAAAAGCCTGAATTAGTAAGTCTTTGGACTCTTTGTAACATTGTTTGTCGGCTGCCAATAAACCAAGTAAACATTTAACAAGTAGGCCTAGACCTTCTACGTGTTGCTTTAAAATTAATGATACCAATAGAAGAATATGTTTTGTTGTGACGTAAAATGTCATGGGAGTTATTGTTTGCTAGACTCGTTGCTTGTCCCAACAATTCAATAGCAGGTTCTTCGTTCTTTGTTTGAAATGAGTGACAAGGAAACTCGCTATTGGTTGCCAGCTGCAGGAGGATTCTAAAGAGGAAAATAATTCAAGCTGAGGTTCCAACTTCCAAGATCGAGAATTTGGTTTGTTCTGGCTGTTGTGTGCAGTGTTTGAAGGAATTTAAAGGAAATTTTAATGTAATTAGGATTTTCTTATTTCTTTGATAGCCTTGAGCGAACCATGTGGTTAATATTCTTTATTTAGGAGTTTTTTTCGGTGGTGGTGAAATAATCGAGGCACCAGATCCATGTACAATTGAGATTAAATTCTGCTGTTCAGCGAAAATCTTCGTCAATTGAAGCCCGAGACTCCTACCAAATTTTAAGTAATTCAATCTTCACGAAAAGTTCAGATTAAATCGATTTTTGGGTGGGACATTTTAATCCTCCGAGGATAGATAACCCATTTATATTAAGTAATTGTCAGACGACGGCATTTAAGCTGTTTTGACAAAGGTTCTTGAATCATGAGTTCGGAATGAATTACGTTTGAAGATGGTATGTATCAAATTTAACTTTTTTTATTCTTGGCAAAATTAGAAGAAATAATTTATAATTAAGCAATTTTTTAGTATACTCTTTGCATGGCACCAAATTGCCTTTGTGAGGTATAAAACTTGCCACAAAATACTGTAGGAGGCAGGGCGCGTTATATCTAATCTAGAATTGTGAATAACTGCAGGCATAAACTACGTAACCACAAATTCATGGTAAGTTTAGTCGGACACAATATTCCAAATGTGCAGCAGACCTTGGCTTTTCTGCCTCTTCATTTCCGATTAATGTTGAAAGTCAATTAACGATGTATCTCGGTAAAGTGTTAGACTTAACCTGTTAGCAAACACAAATTCCAAATACTAATTCAAGAAGATCTGAGCCTTCTTTAAAGCTCAATTTAAATATGAGTAATTTTCAGACACGAAAGTCACTAGTTCTTCACATAAGTTAGACATTTCTGAAGTATCTTATTTTTATTTAACGTGCTTCCGAATTTGAAGATGCAGCCAGTAATTTTTTTATATATTACTGAAAGACAGTCTTTAAAGTTTATACGCTTCGGAAGAAAATTATTGATTCTTAAAACTAACCTAAATTAGTTTTAAGTAAAAGAAAATTAAAATTTCTAAACTCTTTCTCTGCGTGAGGACCACATAATGAAAGTATGAACTAAATTCTGTTGAAGCAATAAAGTTAACTACTGTTTTAGTGAACGTAGTATTAATTGCCAAAATTACGGTCAAACTAACCAGGTTCATTAAACTGAAGAAACGTGATCCACTTACTGGCAACTGTGAATTAAGTAGTTCTTATTTCATTAATATAAACCTAAGCCTTTATTATTTTATAATTATTAAACTCTAGATCGGAGGATAAAAATCTGGACAAAAATTAATTGACTGTCAGAACGAGGTTTCTTGCATTCAAAAGCCATTGGTTCAACAACCTAAATGATTTGCATTTTTCCCCAACTTACAGTGGCGGATATAGATTTTCTTTGTTGTAACTAAATTTAATTAAAACTAGGAATAATCGATAAACTAATTAAAGAAAACCCATATTTTGCAAAGAAATTTCTTATACCTCCAGTATGGACTATATTGAAATTCACTTGTCATAAATCACTGATGCTACTTAACCACTTCCAATACACGAAAGATCTATTTTTTTTCAGTCAGGCTAGCTACTCTTTGGAAGCTTTGAAAAAAACGGTAAAGAAAGAGGTTATTTTCCAAATTGTTATATATACTAACTTTCCAGTGTGACAATGGAAAGCTTGCAATGATAATTAATTTCTTATGCAGACTTCCCCTTAAGTGACGGATGCAGTTAAACCAATGAGTATCCCAAAATTCTTTGGAGCATTTACACGATGGTGTAAACGAGTAAGCATTCCTACATGTATGGGAGGACGAAAAGTCGAGTCCCTATAACTTGGAAAAAAAAAAGGGGGGCTGAACGACCTGCGATTCGGTTAAGACAATTGATGAATCTAAAAAAAAAAAAAAAAAAAAAAAACCTGAGTGATAGATGAAGTGTGGCTCTCCTTTCGAAAGTTAGCTGATTAAAATCTCCAGTTTGTTATATCAGACTTGCTTTGCACATACAATCGTAGTCTTAATTAGGTAATAAAATTTCAAAAAAGTTACTCTTTTAACGCATGTAGATGCAATAACAGAGATAAATGCAACTTACCACCAAGAAAAACACATCTAGTGAAATAAGCTTTCGCATTACACTTTTAACGAAAGTAAGTCGTCCACTCTGTGGTATTGATGCAAGGGGCTAAGCTCAAAATCGTCTTCAATAAAAACTATAGAATGGACTGTAGATTTTTGTCCCGGTACACTTCAAACGCTGCCGTATCACACTCAGGAGTACATCTCAATCAGATCCTTGTTCCTTGTTGCGAGAGAGAGGCGCTTGCTTAACTTTCTACTCAACTCATCTCATTGCCACAAAGATTTATTTTTAAATAGGAGTATAAAAAATACACTTATGCTGCGTAAAAATTCTTCTTGTTTGTCCTTTTAACAGGCTGTATAAAGTAACCAGCCTACCAAGAACTGCCTAAAAAAATTCAAACAACTGCAGTAAGACGAAATTGTATAGTTCCGGAGGAAAGCTTGAGGACCATGTTTGTCCAAGAAACAGCACCCCACCAGACCCCAGAATCTGGATAGTATGAGAGGAAACTTAAGAAATGGGGGGTTCAATTTTGGTGTTTAATTTTCTTCTGTCATCCAAGCAATTATTCTACCGTTGCACATACATGGGGGACAGCTATCAAGTTCAAAATATAAAAGTAAAAAATGGAAAAAATTGCACTAGGCACTAACACTGCTGCACAAACTTGTGTTTGTGTACCCCGTCGATGTGGGACCACCTTGACGTGATGAGGGGGCTCTTGAACCCCAGGAATTTGTTCCCGGGTTTGAGTCCAAGACCCTCATATATGACAATATATTTGTTTGGATTAATTTTGGTGGAATTTTCGGCCCTTGCTAAAATTTATTGGATCTGTTAAATAGGAAAAGATATCATAGCTGGGATTGGGTTTATATCCGAAGCTAAATAGTGGAAAGTATGGCAGGACCATCAACTGCCCAATAATGTTCGGACCTGAGAGTTATCAGATTGATAGCTCAAAGGCAGAACTATTCCTTAGGGCTGGACCACAGATTCCAGTGGGGTCTGGTTCTGGGGATAGGACTCTCGGCATTATATCCGGTTTGCCCATAATATGATTAGGGTGGGAATGACTGTATTCTAGTAATATTGTCAGTCCTAGCAAGTGGGTTTGGCTTACACTTGAGCCACGCTAGTCATGTTGTGCCATCCCCTGTAGGGTAAGGTAGGGTAGGGAGCAATCATTTGGGAGTTGGTTCTCACTTGTCCCATTGGTGGAAGAATAAACTCCATGAAAGGCTGATGATATCTTTTTAAAGTGTTCAGGTTTATTTTGTTTATATTTATTTATTCTATTTTTATATATACTTCAATCTTTATGACTAGTAGTTTTAAAGATTTAAGTACCCCCGGGCCCTTTGATGGTAGCGACCCGGCACAGTTGACAACCGATTGAACCTCCTCTGACAACCTCTCCCTGGAAAAATCAGAAAAAACACTAATGTAATTACACTGGAGCCCTATGCATCAATAAAAAGCAAACCGAAAAAAAACAAATATCTTGACACAACCTTGACTCACTTCAGCTCCCTCTTTGGAAGTGGAAATTGGACAAGATTCCTGACTTTAGAAACAGCGAAGAAAATATCAGCATTGAAATTAGAAAACTTCCTGTTGAATCGACATTCAACGTCTGAAATGTCATTCAGACAAATAAAAGAGCAGATGTAGTTGATAAAAACCACAACAAAAAATCAATCAGAAAATTACTTAACAATAAAAAATATTGATAATATAAAAGTACATATAAAAAACATGACAATATGAACAGTGTGCAAGGTACCACAGTACTCCCTGATAATGATGAAGAACCAATAGAAAAGAATATATTGCTGGATTCCCTTTAAAAAAGGTACAACAGTGTACAAGATTGCGAAATATACAACATAACCAGTAGACTGGGTAATGGAAAACACTGAGAATAGCAAAGATAAAATTTGAAGGTCTTGAATTACCCTTAAGAATTACAATCTTGGGCCAAAGCAGAGAACTGAGACCGTACGTTCCAAAACCACTACAGTGCCAAAACTGTAGTACGTATGGACACACAAGGAAAAATTGCCGTAATACATCTATATGTGCGTATTGTGGATCTGACAAACATACCACACAATGGAGGTGTGGTGAACCAAAATGCGTGAACTGTGGACAAAATCTCCATACAAGATCTAAGGAGTGTATGTATTATATATACAATACAGAATTAAAATTACTTCAGGAAAGGACAGGAATGAGTATAAAAGACACCAAATTAGAATTAAAAGTTAGAGGAATGCATGATCCCGCTAGGGATTAAACAATAAAACAAAAATGGAAATAGATAAGAGCAACAAAACCCTGATAGATCAATCTCAAAGAAAAATAACCACTCTGCAAGAAGAAACTAATATAGCAAAGAACCAAGAAATGTATACAAATATTTGTTCAAATTCATTTGAGATATTAAGAGAAATAGCAACGCAAGAAGATAATACAAGAATCACAGAAATTTTAGAAGATAACTATGATGAATTAGAAGCTAGAGAAAAAAGAGGTCTTTAGAGAGAATCCCGTCTAAGACCAACAAAAAAAAACAACTATCATTAGAGATACACCCATTAAACTAAAGGTGGGAGACCCGAAGAAGTAATAATAAAACCAATGGAAACAGATACCCAGAACATCAAAGAAACAGTAGAGGAACCAACCATTGACAACAATGATTATGTGACGGGAGAAGTAATATAATAGGTGCAGCAAGAGTAAACGAAAAAAGACACATGAAAACACATGTGGATGTAATGAATGTTTCATTAAACTGTGCAACAAAAAACAAAAGCATAACAGAGGACAGTTTACCAAACACTATACGAAATTTTATAAGATAAAGAAATAAAGAAATTACTAGTTTAGACACTCACGAAAAGAGCTGTATGTGCACTGGACACATAATGTCTTATAAAGAAAAACAAATAAATGTTGTAAATAGAATTTTAGAAAAAAATGCAAATTGATGATCCACAAAAAGAAAATAACACTTGAACACATTAACGTAATGCTTTCAATAATTATATTATACAATGGAACATAAATGGTCTACAGACCAGATTACATTTGGGAGAAGTACAACGATTACTAAGGGAATATGAACCAATGATACTATGTTTACAACATGTCAACAAAACAATATCAACAATGGGTAAATATACCTTAGTATCTACATCTAGAGAAAAAAAGGAAATTTAGGTACTGCTATATATGTATACATAAAGTATGTTATGGCAGAGTACCTGTAAACTTTACTGACTTGTAAATATCAAGTATTAGAATACGAATAAAAAAACGATAATTATATAATTTATAACTTATACAACCAACCTAATAAAAATTACGACACTGATAAACTTAAGATTTACTTAACAATACCAATGAACCTACATTAATAGTAGGTGATTTTAATGCTCATAACCCAATGTGGGACTGTAATTGTACAAACTCAAATAGAACAGGGAGTAAAACAGAAGGGTTCATGAATTCAAATGACATGTGCTGTATAAATGGTGACGAAATTAGCGCATATTTTTCAAAAGCACATGGAACATTTTCCTCAGTGCACTTAACTCTATGTACAGTACAACAAGTATAGTTGACAGATTAGATTGGAATACAGTTGATGACTTGCACCAGTGATCATTTCCCAGTATTAATTTCCTTATTACAAAATAATCCTGCAAAACATGTCCCTCACTATAACATTTATAAAGCAGATTTGGAGCGATATGAAATGTACACTAGAAATATCCCACCATTTGAATATTTAAAAGACCATAATGAAACTAATAAATTTCTTGTTGATTTCATTAAAAATACTGCTAATAAAGCAATAAAAATTCAAAACCCCATCCAACAAAACACAAAGTTCCATGATGGTCCGATAAGTTAACAGAATTAATAAATATAAAATAGAAAGTTCAGTAAAATAAATAAAACATTACCAATATTATGTATTATTACTAGAAATTGATACATTAAAAACTCCATACAACAAAATATCTGCAAAATTTAAAGAAGTAATTAAAGGAAGAATCATTTCATGGAGGAAATACATATCAGATCTATCTAACAATACTCCCATACAAAAAATATGGGAAAAATTCAGGAAAATAAATGGTACCCATGTCAAACTACCTAGACATGCCATATTAAAAGATGAGGAAAGAGAATTTGAACCAAAATAAATAAATAATATAATAGGAGGAAATTTAGCAAATGTAAGTAGTGTTAAAAATTCAGATGAACACTTCTGCATAAAGGAAAAAAATTGAATTAATGACAATAAATTTTGAAACAATAGAAGATACATATTATAATAGAAAATTTAATGTCAGAGTTGGAGTATGCTCTCTCAAACAGCAATAAATCTGCTTCTGGAGGTGACAATATTTGTTTTTAGATGATCTGCCAATTAGCACCTTTGGCAAAGTCATTCGTATTAGAGGTTTATAATCATTTATGGCTTCGAAATTTATCTCCAGATGAATGCCGTAAAGCTACAATAATTCCTATCCCCAAAACCTGGAAAGGATCCCATTAATGTAAATAATTACAGACCAATTTCTTTAACAAGCTGCTTATGCAAATTGTTAGAGAAAATGGTAAATGTTCGACTAATGTGGCACATTTGAGAAAATAAAATTTTGACTCCCACTCAGTTTGGGTCATAATGTAACAGATCTACATTAGATTCTCTCTCTAACTTAGAAGACCATATACGTGGAGGTTTTGAACGAAAACAAATTACTGTAGCTGTCTTTTTTGACATTGAAAAAGCATGCGATACCACATGGAAGTATGCTATATTAAAAATTTTACAAAACAACAACATCCGTGAACATTTACCAAGTTTATCCAAAACTTTCTGACAAATCACAGTTTTCAGGTGAGAATTGATGATGTTCTGTCTAGAACATTTTCACTTGAAAATGGTGTTCCACAGGGAAGTGTCCTTAGTGGCACATTGTTTACTTTAGCAATTAATGATATCAGTAATAATCTACTTATTGACATTAAAAGTAACCTGTATATGGATGATTTTGCCATATATTATTCAGCATTTCGAATAAACCTTTCAGAAGGAATCATTAATAAAAGCATAGTAGGCTTTAAATTTTCCATTGATAAAACTCAAGGAATCATGTTTAATAAAAATAAAAAGTGGAAAAAAGGTGAAGAAATAGATTTAAAAATCAGAAACCATAGTATACCAGTTGGCCAAAAAGCAACATTTTAGGGATTAGTATTCGATACTCACTTAAACTGGAAAGCCCACATAACATACGTAAAATGACAATGTAAAAGAGCATTAAATCTAAAAAACTGTCGAACACCACTTGGGGGCTCCCCAAGTGGTGTTCGACATACCCTTACTGTACTGTACAAAGCAACAGTTCTGTCTATCATTGATTATGGAAGCGACGTATATGGCTCAGCATCTGATGCAGCGCTGAAAGTGTTAGACCTTGTTCACAATGAAGGCCCTAGAATATGCTCAGGAGCCTTTAGATCATCACCAAAATCATCTTTACAAGTTGAATGTGGTGAGCTACCTCTGTCTCCCTATAGAGAGCTAGTAACAATAAAAAGTGCTCTAAGAATTCAGACAAGTGATTCCCCAACCAAAAAAATGATTTGAATTAAGAGATGTATTTATGAATAACCATCCTCCATCTTTCCCAATTAGAGCTAGAAGATTGTTGGAGTTGCTGAATATAAATATATAAGTGCTTTTAATAATAAAATCACCTCCTCCCTGGACAATGAATAAGATAAGAATTTGTACACACCTGAAATATTAATCAAAAAGTTTCTCTTATACACCAGAACACCATCGACAACATGCAATAGAGCATATAAACCGAAAAGGTCCACATTACGCAATATATACAGATGGATCTAAATCAGAGCATGGAGTGGGATATGCTGCAGTGTCCCAAGACAAAACTTATCAATTCTCTCTACCTAATAATGCTTCAGTATTTACAGCAGAATTGTGTGCAATTGCGCCAGCTATAAAAATAATCAAAGAAACATCATTCAATAATTTTGTGATTTTTAGTGACTCGAGAAGCGCTATAGAAGCTATTCAGAGTTACAAATCAAATAATAATATTGTTCAACAAAATAAATTATTTCTCCATAACTTATAATGGAAAAAATGTAGAAATATGTTGGATCTCTGACCATGTAGGGATCAAAGGAAATGAAGAGGCAGATAAAGCAGCCAAAGCAGCAACCCAAATGACAAGATCAAATGTGAATATCCCTGTTACTGATTATGTAACACACATAAAGGTGGGTATCATAAATAAATAGCTATATATATGGAATGAAGAACCTGAAAATAATAAATTAAAACAAATAAAACCTAATGTTGAAAAATGGAGTTCATCATATCAGAGAGAGAGACGTGCACAAGTAATTCTAACACGTCTCAGAATAGGGCATACTCGTCTGACACACGGACACTTAATGAGCACCCCACGTGGCCCGGCCGGCTCCCGAGTGGTCAGAGTGCAAGGTGATAATAAAGGTCAGACATGTGTTGTGTGAGTGTCCAAAGTATGACCAACAGGGCTGTCAACGTTTGGAAATAAATCAATGAATGAAATTTTGTCATAATCTTTTACATTTTCAGTCGTTCCGATTTTGTTGCTGTTGAGGAACTGTGGTTTAATTAATAAAATATAAAAATATAAGTAAATAATAAAAGCAAGAAAACCCTTATAGCATTTGCAGAATTTAAATTTAAATAAAAAAAAATATTACTTATTATGAATTTTAATATACCTTTTTAGTGTGGAAACATGAGTAAATGTATTTATTGTGTGTATGTGTTACAGTATGAGAATGTGTGCCTGTGTGACATTTTATTCTAATCATTTGGGCCAGCCCTATGAGAGCTGAAAGTCAGCTCAATGGTCCGGTTAAACTACTTTAATACGACTACTGTGTTTGTGTACCGACCCAGCACAAGAGGAACTATGCTTTACGCGTTTACAAGTCTTTAAGAATATATCATGTACCGGTGTGTCTCTAAACATCTCCGAGAACTGAGCGCCACTGCCTCTTACTTCGTTTGGAGAAAGACTATAATAAATATTTATTAGCAACCTTCCCCCAAGCGCAAAAATAAGGCAACCTTCACAAAACAACTATCCAACTATTCCATTCACACATCATTTGGTTGGAAAAAACCACAGCTCTATAATGTGCACAAATCTATCTTTTCTCCAGCGGTCAGCAATTGATGCATAAACTATACAATATATAAAAACTACCAACCTTAGAAACCCAGTACTGTAGTAATGCTGAGTCGTTGTCAACACGAAGAATTAGAGGAATTTATTTCTGGTGATAGAAATTCATTTTTTGTCATAATGTGGTTCGGATTCCACAAAATCTGTAGGTCCCGTTGCTAGGTAACCAGTTGGTTCTTAGCCACGTAAAATAAATCTAATCCTTCGGGCCAGCCCTAGGAGAGCTGTTAATCAGCCCAGTGGTCTGGTTAAACTAAGATATACTTAACTTTATCAACACGAAGTTATATAATAAATAAAACAGTATTTGCAGTGAATTCTTCAAAGTTCCCGAAAAAAATGTCAGCAGTTTTCAGCATATAGCAATCGTCCGCAGCATTGCTTCCAAGCAGAGAAGGAAAAGACAACCCCCGACAGCCCGAAAGACAAACAAGGATCTCCGGGAATACAGTCTCGCTTCCAGAAGCCGTTGCGTCACAGAGATAACCCAGTTACATCTACTGCCTACGCGAATAACTACTTCCTTAACATGTCAACAAAATGAAAAACATGAAAGCTGTGTATGACATGACTGAGGCTAACGAAATATTTTAGTGTTTAAAATTTAATTTCAAAGGTTTTTTGTTTATTTTGTTGAGAAGAATGTGTACTTCATTTTTAAAATTTGAACCCTTTATAAGTAATAGACTTGCAGACCATAATTTTCGTGTCAAAATTTGCAAGTCCAAGTATCTGGATTCGATAACAGACGAAGTGGGTGATTTGGTCAAGAGGTTGACCATCGAATTTGAGCAGGATGGAATTATTGTAGGAGGTATTGAGGGTACTCTGTGACAAGAGTCCCTGTTAGTCTCAAGGGCAAGGTGGTTGGTAAGACTTGACTTGTTGTACGGGCTACAAACGGTACCACCAAAGAAAATAAAACGCGATAAGTAAGGCATGGCGGAAGTGAGGATGCTCATGTCGATGAGCTAGGCGACGAGAAGATCGCCTGTTGAGAAAAGTTCCTGATACACATCCTTAGTAATAATTTTATTTTGTTTTAGAGTTCTTAAAAATCTGTTGATTTTGTCCTCAGCTTTGGATATATTGTGGAGATCTGGTACACCAATTTTTTTCAAATTTTGTCCGATCGTTAAGGATAGTTTCCTTCTCTTTTTCTCCCTCCAAGTACTCTCCTGACTCAAGAAGGGTGTGTCACATGTAGTGTTGCTCAGTTGTGGGTCAGTTGTCTTGGGAGGTAGACGTCGTTTTGGCCTTCTGGGGTGTTCAGTCACCCCACTAGACTAATGCAGGTATGTTTTTATGATTTATATACTCTCTTTTTTTCCAATGGGACATGAAAATGTGTCGATATATGTGCATATTATACATCGGTAGCCTACTGTGCAATGTAGATAGGGAATAAAATGCGTCGCTTAGTGTTTTTTAGTATTTTATTTTTTATCATTATTTGTGGATCTATTATTTTATTTACAATTTATTGCTCTTTCATTCTTGTAACTATGACCTTAGCTAATGTAACACCTTTCCATTTTTTTTTTCAGGCACAAGATGGATTACGATGCAGAGATAATGAGGATTCAAAAGATGTTGGATTAAATAGAAGTGAGTAGCTCAGAAGATGAAGAAGAAAGCGTCGGAGGGGATTTTCCTGCCTCCGACAGTGAAGGTGAAGAAGATTACCTGGAAGAGGATGTGCATGTTCCTGATTCTGACTGTTATGAATCAGACCCAGATGATCTACCAGACCAGCCCCAAAAGCAAAAGCCAAAAATTGATGGATGGAAGGGAAAAGATAAAACAACATGGTGGAAGAAGAATGTTCCGAAACTGCTAGGTCGTACCCGTTCTAGCAGTGTTATAAAATTTACACCAGGACTAAAAGGACCAGCTCTAAATGCCAATTCTCCTGCAGACTTTTGGGGAGTCTTCATCACTCCAGAAATAATTGGTTTATTAGCAGAGCATACTAGCTCGATGATCACTATGCAGAAAGGGAAGTATGCTCAGTCCTACAGAACAAAAGACACTGATGTTATCAAAATGAAGGCACTGATTGGCCTGCTTATGTTAGCCAGTACATATCATGCTAGCAGGCTGCACCTTGCTGATATTTAGAAAGCAGATGGTACTGGTATCGAGGTGTTCAGGCTGACTATGTCACTAGATTGCTTTCGTTTTCTCTTACGTTGTTTACGATTTGACGACAAAGCAACACGCGAAGAAAGAAAGAGGGTGGATAAGCTTGCCCCAGTTAGGCAAATATTTCATATGTTTGTAGAAAATTGCAAAAAGAACTACACCCCATCAAAATTTGTGACTATAGATGAAATGCTTGTAGCCTTTAGGGGCCATTGTCCCATATCCCCAGCAAACTAGCCAAATATGGCATCAAAATACATGCACTGTGTGATGCAAAAACATTCTATGTATGTATCATGGAGATATATGCCGGAACACAGCCAGATGGGCCATTCAAGGCTGACAAGTAATACAATTCATCACAGGCCGTGGTCACAAGACTTATTTCTGACATCTCTGGGTCTGCTAGAAATGTAACATTTGATAATTGGTATACCAGCTATCCACTAGTGGAATCACTACTTCGTGACCATAACTTGACTGCTGTGGGGACCCTCAGAAAGAACAAGAGGGAGATTCCCCCAAACTTCTTGGTGACAAAGAATAGACCTCCTGTGAACAGCATGTTTGGATTTGGAGACAACCTTACATTAGTCTCATACATACCAAAGAGTAAGAACAAGAAGAAAAATGTGGTGCTCGTTAGTAGCATGCACCATGATGCAAAGATAGACGAAGCTACAGGTGATGACAAGAAACCTGAAATCATCACGTTCTATAATTCAACCAAAGGAGTAGATGTGATCGACATGATGATGGATAAGTATAGCGTTTCCAGAAACAGCCGGCGTTGGCCTCTAACTGTGTTCTTTGCTCTCCTGAACATCATCTGTGTAAATTCGTATGTCCTGTATGCTCACAACCCACAGAATAAACTCAAGCGCTGCAAATTCATCAAGAAAGCATGCATGACGCTATTTGAGGGCACTCTAAAGAGGAGACTCCAGAACATTCGCCTGCCGAAAAGTCTCAGAACAGAGATTGCAAGACTGTTCCCCAAAGCTGGAGAAGCAATAACCTCAACAAACTCACAGACATTACAATGCCAAGAGATGTGTATTTTGTGCCAGGTCAAAGGACCGAAAGGTGAAAACAGTATGTAGCACTTGCGGTAAACATGTTTGTAAGGATCAGAGTAAGATGACTGTGAGCTGCATAGATTGCGAAAATACAGCAAGTGGTGAATCAGAGTGAATGTAATGCTATATGCAATGAGCTCACACTGATTTTTTTTTTTTTTTCAATTTCAGTTCATGGAAATATTTTTTGATAAAGAAACCATGTTTAAGTTTATGCAACAAATTTAATGCTATGTAATGAGCTCATTTTTTTTTATTTCAACTCATGGAAACATTTTGTGTTTACTTTTAACAAAGAAACCATGTTTATGTTTATGTAACAAATGTATAATAAGCTTAATTTCAATAAATAATTATATCCTTAGATCAAGTTTTCATTTAATGTAGTTTATACAGGAGATTTTCCTATTTTGTAATTTTTTATGTTAATATTCATCAAAAAAATATTAAAAAGTCACACAAAATGGTGTATCCTGTCGGTATTTTCAAAGTAAATGTGATCTGAATCAGCGTTTTGGTAGTTTTTCCTTAGTTTTATCATTTATTTTCTTGTACTATTTTATATTAATGTCAATCAGCTACAAGCGATTCAAACTGTTCAACAGGGATTGTAGATATATCCTGAACCAGCAGTATGACTATATTTTTCATAGCAGTAACACTATAAATATTTTTGTATTGGGGTGAGTAAATACCCCAGGGGAGTACTCATGTTTGGAAACTCCAGCAAAGTAACGCAGGGTTAAGGACTCTAAAACAAAATAAAATTATTACTAAGGATGTGTATCAGGAACTTTTCTCAACAGGCTCTTCCTATGGCATTTTATATGGTCTCCCCAAAATACACAAAAATGGAGTCCCTTTAAGACTTATATTATCAGCACGAAATACTGTTCATTATAAATTAGCTAAATTTGTGGTAACACTTTTAGAACATCTAACAAAAATAAGTTTTCCTTAACCAGTTCTGCTCAGTTCAAAGAAGAAATCATCATTCAGGATTCAGATTTATTTATGGCTAGCCTTGACATTGAATCTCTCTTTACCAATGTTCCAGTTACAGAAACCTTTGAAATT
>NC_089788.1:44977112-44993026 GCF_040412425.1 Macrobrachium rosenbergii
TAGGGATTGTAGAAACGCTCAAGATGAATTTACACCATTTTGGATATCGATTGTTGAAGTCAACGGAGCTGCAGAGAAATATGACTTCGCGGGCGAAGTTTAGTTCGCGCTATAATCTTGAAAATAAAGAGAAGACAAATTTGTGTCATGCAAATCTGCCATTCAAAATCATATCCTTTGAAATATGGTGAACCAAGTCTTATGCTTATGAAGTCTTTACAACTTTATGTTTGGTGATACTGACATTTGTCTTCCAATAAAGGAAGGCTTAAATAACTCTGCATGGTTCGGAAAGTTCGTACAAAGGGCAACAATGATTTCATCCAGAGTATAGTAACACATATACCATCCTTCTAAAATGTTTTTAAACCATCTTAACTTAATTGTGACTAGTAAATTGTCGTACATAACGATTTTCTGTTGAGTCTAAGGAATGAAATACAAAGTGAAGTCCAAATGACTTTCAAATTCTCCTTAGAAATAATATGCCATGAAGGAAAAGACTTGTGGCATCATAACCGTCACTCACCAAGGAAAAAGATTAGAGGAAAGGAGGACATCATGCAATTTTTCTCGCCATGAATCGATTATACTTTGTCATTTGAGATGACCGTCAGCCTTCATTTACCCTTGAGGGATTTACCCTTAAGGGATGTCAAGAAATGGTCAGGAAAAGATAATAATGTACTGGACCAATATTATGCGTCGGCTCTGTTGATTATTGACCTGCAATTTACCATAAGGTAGACGTGACTTGTTATTTCTAATTATAATGACCATATTTCTTAGTGTTTCTCTTCCAGTTGTGTAAGACAGGAGCATCGTAACCTAGGTTACTTGCTTTTCGATGTAACGACGCCTGGTCGGATCCTGGAAGGACGGCATTTGGTGGGCGTTAAGCTCAGTCCCAGGTTAAGGTTTAATTACCCCGAGCTAATCATGCATTCAGTCTTGCAGGATCTAGTTTGCCGTTGGGGATTGTGGAAATATATGTTACACCACCTGTTGACTCCTTCCTTTTGGGGAGACGCATGAAGATTTTGTTTATTCACCTGTTTAGAAATCTCGCCTGAGAGAGAGAGAGAGAGAGAGAGAGAGAGAGAGAGAGAGAGAGAGAGAGAGAGAGAGAGAGAGAACTTGAATGTGTTAATAGAGAAAAAATAAGTGAATGTCATAGAAGAGAATCAGACAGAGTGCAAGATGTCTTAAGTGTGGAAATAGCAAGGTACAGTTAACAAGCGAGGGCTAAAAGCAGGAAAGGGGGAAAAAATGTACAATTAACCGTCCATCTTTCTATTGAAATAAAACATGTCTCTTCTGCAAGATCATGACGCGAGAGGAAAGAGTTTTCAAAAGTTTTATGATTTGTAGGTTCATCAATAAACTCATCAAAAGATTATTAGCAGAGAGATCAGAAGCCCTTTATTTTGAAAAGTCGTGAGAATTTTACTCTTTCAATTCTGAATGCCCCTTTTCTTCGATTTTTATGTCATTATCAACATTCTTCAGTCTGGTTAAATCGAAGTCGTTCCTGTTTTTAATGCGAAATCACAAGAGCCCGAACGTGTGAGACTGCAATTTCGACACCAAGTTTTGTGGCAAGCTGGTAGGAGATTCCAAACAACGTGTGTCAATAAAATAGTTACTTCATAGGAATATTGAACTTAATTACAAGAAGGGAAGGAAAACATTATGAGTAACTTAATACTAAATAATCCTGTGCATTCGGGCATCATAAACTGCGATCATGATATCTGAAGATGAATAACTTCTCATATAAATTATGTGACTTGTATTTCATTGTAAATATTATTCTATCTACTACAAACGTGAATAAATTGTCTCGGTCTTCTTTTCGCAATGTCATTCCCACTAGTAAAAGATATTTGTCGTTATAAGCCTCAGTACTTAGAGAGAAAGAGTGGACTGAAAACAAGACAGGATGCCTATTCTTCGAAGGGAGTGAAAAGCGAGAATTGGGAGTCATTATTATTATTATTATTATTATTATTATTATTATTATTATTATTATTATTATTATTATTTCAGTAGATGAAACCCATTAACACGGCACAAGCACGCAGGGGCCATTGACTCGAAGTTCAAGCTTCCAAAGAATGATGGTTTCAACCGCCCATCGCAGACCCCACACTGCAGCAGTAACTGATCAAGATGCAGAGCCAGTGATTTTCCATCGCCCTGTGGGAGACGCGAACCCGCGACATCTGAGTGGCAGGCCACGACACTAACCACTATACCACTTTACCAGCAAGTAAAAATAATAAACTGTAATAAAAAGATAACTTGAGTTAAATGGAGGAAGGAAATACGTCGTTAAACCAGAAGTTCTGATAAATGGAGAAAGATGGAAGGCCAATCAATGCAGGAAGAAAGTATTGCAGAAGAAAGGCAGTTTAAATTCCATTAAATGAAACATATAACATTTATAACCTTCAGTTTGCGGTCATTTCCTAACACCGAACTCAACTCAGAGCTTTTCAAGTTTAGAGATAATTTACTGAAAATTAATTATAATGGGAGTGGGCAGCACCATCCAGTCAGCGTTGCCGATCAAGTCATTTTATGAACGAATAACGTTATCCGACTCTCCCCCCGTGAGTAACAACAAACCACATGTATCACAAAAAAGAATTTCTAAAATACTGTATATTTCAGAGAGAGAGATAATAGGTGTCCTCATAGTGTTGCATAAAAGTAACGATCTCTCCCTAAAGATTCCTGGCTATCCTTTTAGGATTGGATTATCGAAAGGACATTAGGGTAAATTACCTTTTCCCTGATAAAGGTCAAAGTTTCCCTTCCCTTAAGAGGAACCTTGCCTTAGGGACGTACTCTCGGCTGCACGATCTTCGTAACTACAGTATATACTCTGAGATGGTCTTTAGTTATATTTATATACCTATGTGCTGAACAAACAAAGAGAAAGAAATAGAATATAGAGGCTCAGAAAAAGAGAAAACATCTGCCCGTCACTCCGTTGCTTCAAAAAAAAAAAAGAAAAAAAAAAAAAAAGAGCAGAGCGATCTCTTAAAGCTTGCTAAGTTTTCATTTCTTCACTTCATTCTGTTTTCCCACACACACTGCCTGATGCTCACAAGCCATTCATTGCCGACAGGTTCTGTTCTACCAAAATGGCAGACAAACACAAAGATCACTTTGCTTTCTTGCAGTGACTGGACCCCTGCACATACCAAGGCTTCTTATCATGTGCAAAACTTTCCATCGTAACTTGTTATATGAGCCTATAGCATGATTTCGTAAATGATTCGATAATATCGAGATATTTATTTATGTAGCACACACGCGCACTCACTTAACCACACACACACACACACACACACACACACATACATATATTCAGTATTCTGATTGACACCGTCACCTCTACTCGAATCAGTCTAGTAGTTCACCTTCACTCAACGTGATAAGTAACACTAGTGGTCCATAAGTATATCCTCAGCTGGCGGAGATATCAGAGCTTGAAGGGGTCCGGGTTAACCTTCTTCAAAGACAAGTCCACTTACGAGATTCAAAAAGATGTCTCTCCAGAGGGCGGCGTCATGGTCGACTCACTACGAGAATTTTTATGAAATGTTCTCAGAGAATGATGATACTCGGGTTTTGCTTTGGGATAGAATAATATTATAGACTATTTTATAAGATATTTATATAGGTTTTTGCAAATTAGGCATCTTTTATACTGATATACTGATTAAATCTTAGAGCCTATGTAAAATGAATTTAATACATGTTAGTAAAGCGAAAGCCTTGATATGCTTTTATTCATTATTAAGCTTCGAGAGCTTTTACATAACATACACATGAAAACTTTGGTTTTGTGCAGACTGAAAAACTTTTAAATGAGTATTGTACATTAATTCTTGTACCACAGCTCTGGAAGAATGAATAGAAGAATTAATACCATTTAAAAGAGACTTAAGTGACAGGCAAGAGATGGAACCGGAATATTCATTTACATGCACAACCTCAACGAGAAAGAAAACTCGTAACAAGTTCTTTTTAACAAAGAGAAAACTCATCACTAATATCACTTCTTGAAGCATAAAATCAGTTAAAACCGGAATTTGTGCCATGCCAATGACGTCAGGCCTTCTTCCCTCGGTTCGTCGAAGTATTTCTAACAATTAGGATTCATTCACACAGAGGAAGTAGTTTGAGCGGGCTTCCTTGCAAATGGCGACATATTAGACGATGTTTGATTACAAGCAGGAGTCTTCAGTCCAAATGAATTCGATGCGCGGAAATCAGATTCAGTGAATCCTTCACAGCTGAACTTCCGATCAGAAACTTTCTGCACCACCGTGTTTGTTAAGTCTCTTGATGACGCCTTATTATGAAATAAGACCCCTCTTGGTCGGTTTTACAGCCCACTGTTCAATTCCTTTTTTACTTGGATTTTCTGTGAGAGCTGAAAGTGTTAGAAGATTTTCGGAAGCGTTCGGGAGAAATCGTGATTCATTCGTAGAAGAGTACATCGCCTCCTACAGGTTACTATGTTCACCCCTTCACCAACGAAAAAGAAAGCATGAAACATCAACACCTGCAGAATTCTTCTATCCTCTATCGGGCCGGTATATTAATCCCCTTCTTTAATCCACCTCCTCCCTCACCGACCCCCTCTTTTCTCCTCAACCTCCCCTTCACATTCCTCACATCCCTGTCCTTCCACTTCCTCATCTGTTCCTCCTCCTCTAGACCCTTGTGGTCCTCTCCTCAACTCTCATCCCGTCCCCCCCAATCTCTGGTATCGGCGAACACTCTCCTCTGCTGAAGAATCGTGTGCCACCGTCCGAAGGACGGACCTCCTGCGCTGCAGCTGTAGCCTTGGTAAAGAAAGTCTAATTTAGAAATTACTGCAGGGCCAAATCTTCTAGGATAATTCATCGTAACACCGGAGGACCGAGATACTGGATTTCTTTAAGACCAGCACTGTTTTTAAACTACGCAGTCCGATAAAAAAAAAAAAAAAAAAAAAAAAAAACAATTACCAGTGGCAATCCCTGTGCATTCGCAAAGGAACTTCTTTGGACCCTCTGTTGGAACAGCATTACATCATCGATGCTCAAAGAGACTGTTTGTATCACTTGTATGTTAAAGACTGACACTTTACGAGCCTCTCTTTGAGCGAGAGCCCGTGCTACAATAAAGCCAGCTCATTCTGAACCAAACAACTCATCTTGGATGAGTGACAACCATGGCAGTGCAGATGGCCACTGGATTTGATGTACCAGGCAGTAACGTGCTTGCTGTGTCGTAGTTCTCTCAATTAGTAAAGTAAGGTTATCATGATTATCGTTACTATTATTAATAGTAGTACTAGTAGCAGTAGTAAAATGTAAGAAAAAATTCCCAAAAATTGGCCTAAAATACCTCTTAATAACATAATAAAATTTTTCAGCAAAGATGGCTATGCGTAAAGAAAGGAAAATTCAAGGAGCAATAAAAAATAATAAATAAAAATTTTTTTTTATTAAATTGCAAAATAAAAATAAACAAATAATTTTTTAGAAACACCAGGATTTTCTTACAATTAATCATGTCTACAAAAATAAAAACGTGGTCGCCAAACGTGGAAGGAAATGCTACAAGAAATAAAAAAAAAATCTATTGCTTTCTAGTAGCATTTCCTTCCATGTTTGGGACAGACGCTTTTATTTTTGTAGACATGATTAATTGTAAGAAAATCTGTCTCAAAACATTTTTTTTTTTGGTGCATCTTAATGAAATCATGTTTTAAAATTTTTTTTGATTTTTCATTTTATACTTTTTACTTTTTACAGAAATTGTAACCGATTTCTGAATATAGTTGACGAAATTGATATCCGTTTATGGGGATGGGAGGGGGAAGGGGGAAGGAAGGGAAAAGAAAGGAGGAGGAGTAGGAAGGTGAGGGAAGGGGAATGGGGAGGGAGAGGAAATGGAAGAGGAGGGGGAAGGAGGGTTGGAAAGAGGAAGAAGATGAGGGAAGGGGAGATGGAGGGAAGAGGAGGATGAGGGGAGGGAAGTTGGAAGATGAGGGGGAGGATGAGGGAGGGGAGGAGAGGAGAAAGGAGAGAGGAAGGGGAGGGGAAGAGGTAGGGGGAGATGAGAAAAAAGGAGGAAGGGGATGGAGGAAAGGGAAGATGAGGGGAAGGGAGGGAGGAGAAAGGAGGGGAGTGGGGAGGGGATGAGGTAAGGGAGATGAGGAAAATGGGAAGGGGATGGAAGGGAAAGGGGAAGATGAGGGGATGGGAGGAGGAAGAAGAGGGGAAGGGGAGGAAATGAGGTATGGGGAGATGAGGAAAATGGGAAGGGGATGGAGAGGAAAGGGGGTAGATGAGGGGAGGGGAGGAGAAATGAGAGGGGAAGGGTAGGGGAGGAGGAGGTAGGGGGAGATGAGGAAAATGGGAAGGGATGGAAAGGAAAGGGGAGGGGGGAGAGGAAGGGAGGGGAGGAGAGAGGGAGGAGAGGGGGGGATGGAAGAGGGGAGGAGAGTAGGAGGACACAGGTAAATTAACATTTGATCGCATGTTCCAGAAGGGGAGGGGATGGGAGGGGAAGGGGAGGGAGAGGGAAGAGGTAAGGGGAGGGGAGGACATAGCTAAATTAACCCTTGATCGTTTGCCCCGGAAAGGGGAAGGGGAGGTGATGGAAGAGGGAAGGGGGATGGGTTATATAAAAGATAGATTCTACCGAGTCAAAGAAGCTCTGAAAAATCCGAAGAATTTCTTACAAATCCTGAGATACTGGGAGAGGTCACGGTAGGATCATTAGAAGTCACAGCTGACCTACTTATCATGCAAGGTGGTATTGTCACCGGGATTGAGTGACCATGTAAAATTTCAAGTCCACCGGACGAAGGGAACAGGTCGAAAACTGAGTTACAAGATTTGACCCAAACAGACAAACAGACGCAGAAGTCAAGTTAAATAAAAAAATATTTAATAAAAATGCGAGAACTAAAATCAAGTAAGTGGCTATGGACAACTGGAATATTCTGGGAAATGTTTTGCTATATTTGACGGATTTAGAAAAGATCCCTCAATAACGTAAAATCAATTAGTTGAATATTTTCACTAAATATAAACTTGTCATATGAGAGAATTCCTATGAGTAAAAAGTTAACACGGGGTTCCTACCTTTTTTTCTTTTACTCTAAGGACAAAAATTAAAGTAAACGATGTCATTTAGCTTTACCACGAAAAATGGCTTTATTTAATTTAGTAAAAAAAAAATTCCTAAAGCAGAAAAATATAAATAGATAATCATCGACCTTTCAAGGAAGCAAAACTCAACATGCATTTTGAGCTGTGCGCGTGAGAAACAGTAACCACACATCTATATAAGAACCTATTCCGATGAGAGAAAGGAATTTTAATCGAATTATTCGATCCATCTCTCTCTCTCTCTCTCTCTTTCTCTCTCTCCAGGGTCGTACTGATTTTTTGCATATGTTTCTTATAGTTTTCGCTTAAAGTACCGAACCCGTAAGAGAGAGCCCTGTCTTTGTCACTTCTGCAATTAGAAAAAATGTTATTCACATCCCAGTCTCTTGTAGGGAAACAATTGCCCTTGTTTGGGAAAGAGGAATAATTTTGTTTATGGAGTTTTGTCCTGAATACCGTTCTAGAATTCACTTCAGACCGAAGTGGAATCGACAGGGAGGGGGAGGGGGAAAACCAAGTTCATAATGAGGCCTCGTGCTTTCATTGATGCAGGGGTCCCTATTATCATCCCCCTGGTGATTCTATGAGGGCCTACAGTCCTTTAGAATGAGAAATGGAACTCAAAGAGTGGTGACATTGGATAAGAATATAAATTGCACTAGTTTTCCAATCAAAATCGATTGACAGAATTATCCATGCTTAAAGTTATATGTTCACTACACACTCTTTTAGTAAGTGACAATAAGCTATAGCAACGTACCGTCCGAGAAAAATCCTATTTGATAATATAATCCTATATTGGTTAAAGTTTGAAGTAAAAAAAAAATGTTTGTCAACGTACACAAAATAGTAATTATAACATGTTTTGTAAATAAGATGTTAATACATAGATTTTGGAAAGAGAGAGAGAGAGAGAGAGAGAGAGAGAGAGAGAGAGAGAGAGAGAGAGAGAGAGAGAGAGAGAGAGAGGACAAAATAAATAAAAACACCCATTCTTTGTGATATTTTGTTTTTTTTTTTTTTAGATTTTCCCATTAATTGTCAAATCCTTCCGTAATATTTTTTTATGTTCGATTATCAGATTTTCATTTTTGCCTCATATTATTTTAGTGAGTGGTCCACATTACTTTCGTGTTATGTCTTTTCATTCCTTATTTTCTTTTGCGGAAGTGAGGCGGTCACTAAAAGCCGTCATTATTTGCAAGGGCCAGGGTCGGGGAAAAGTTGACCCTGACTTGTTTTAGTAATTTTAACCGACACATAACTTCAAACATTTTTTGCAGTTGGCAGTGCTGGACACGGCCTTTATTTTTAATGGCACTGTATGTGATCAGGTGTAAGAGGTTGCAATGGGTCGGTCACCTCTGTGACCTACCATAGCTAACATATGCATGGCCTCCCTGGAGGAGCTCACCATGGAAGATTGTCCCCTTGAATTCCATCCTTTATTTTGCCGTAGATGTGTGAATGACCCGTTTGCTCTGTTCCTACAGGAACACGACGGAGATTCCTTTTTAAAATTTTTCATTAGGCGATATCTCGATATTAAGTTTACTCTGGAAATGAAGATGAAAAAAAGGTCCCTTTCCTCGATCCCCTTGTCTCCAGAGACAACAATGGTTTTTATGCAGGTGTACTCCGGAAAGGCACTTTTGCAGGGTTACATATGAATTGCTGTAATTTC
Source organism: Macrobrachium rosenbergii (assembly GCF_040412425.1). Lineage (NCBI taxonomy): Eukaryota > Metazoa > Arthropoda > Malacostraca > Decapoda > Palaemonidae > Macrobrachium > Macrobrachium rosenbergii. Next base: position 44,985,984 of record NC_089788.1, read on the forward strand.
TTCTTTATTAATCTCAAACATAATGCTAGTAATTCTTCTTTGATTTTTTATATACCTGTCCCTTTAAATATTTTGGTTTGGAAATATTTTCCATTCATGTATTTATTTTCTATATTATTACTCTGTCTTTTTGTTGCAATTTGGTGATAATGATGCACGTGACAGTGGGTCACAACAGGGCCCAACAGTGCAGTTTCACATCATAGAGATGTCAAGTAAAGTTTTTTTACTCTATATATATATATATATATATATATATATATATATATATATATATATATATATATATATATATATATATATATATATATATATATATATATATATATATATATATATATATAATGTATGTATGTATATATATATATATATATATATATATATATATATATATATATATATATATATATATATATATAATATAAATTTCTGACTCACTGTCAGGATCCTACCCAGGTCTCTCAGGTGGAAAGCAAGGGCGTTATCCACTGGGCCATACAAGTCTAAAGAAGTTGGAAATGAAGAGCAACTAAAAAGAATTACCTGGGCAAGCTAACTGCTTGCATACCAGCTATGGTTTTCCCCAACTTCCCGACTCATCAATGACCCAAAAGACAACATTTCATTCGAATTATATGATGTAATTCGAATGAAATGTTGTCTATATCATTTAAGTCGGGATGAAAGCATATCTATGCAAGCATATGCCCAGGTAATTCCTTGCAGTTTAAAGACAACTTTTTGGCCTTGTGGCCCAGTAGCAACGCCCTGCCCACCTGAGATCGATACGTTCAGAAATTTATTTATGTTCCACACGTGATTGTGTTGTTGATTTCTATATATTATATATATATATATATATATATATATATATATATATATATATATATTATATATATATATATATATATATATATATATATATATATATATATATATATATATATGTATATATATGTATATATATATATATATATATATATATATATATATATATATATATATATATATATATATATATATATATATATATATATATATATATATATATATATATATATTTATATATATATATATGAGACCTCATTAAAACTGGATGGTATCTAATGGAGTATTCATTCAGAAAAAGTTACAAAGCTTTCTGGGACAAACGGTCCACATTATCAAGTATCCGTACAGTGACCAGACGCGTAGTCCAGCTGTATTTATACCTGTGTGCTGGGTACTTTTAATCCTACAGTATAATCGCCTGGCTACTCCTGTGTGACCCCCACCCCCTCGTGACCTTGGCCTTTCTCTGCCCGCTTGTTCTTCCAGGTGTCCGTTTTCTGTGCGTTCTCTTGTGTTTTTCCTTCGCTTCCTTGCTACTGTGGAGTGTATGATTTTTCTAGATATGCTGCCTTCAAAGCCGTTTCCGGTGTTCCCTGCCATTGTGTTGTTGGCTCATGTTATGAAGGTGTTCTCTACAACCATTCTGCCCATTTTGTTGGTGTTCCTGTACAGAAAACTCATATTTTCCCAGTCTATTTTATGGTCATTTTCCCAAACAGTGTTTGGCAACTGCTGATGTCTGATTATAATGCCTTATGTTCTGCAAAGGTTGTTTGCTTCGCTCATTACATGATTTGCCAGTTTCGCTATAGTGTCCATCTTCACAGTTTAGACACGCTGCCATATATACCCCACCTCTAATCTCTCCCCCCACCCCCTCCCGACTTTTTGTTTTTAACTATTTTACTCCTAATGGTGTTTTTGTAGCTGCTTATCAATTTTAAATTATCTAGCTTAATGGTGATGGGTGTAATAGAGGACTTGTCCGGAACTGTAATTATTTTCTTCCCTACCAAATTCCTTTTCCATCCTTTCCCTCTCCCCAAAATAGTTTTTCCTTGCCTTGATGTGTGCCCACTCCCACCAATACTTAGGGCATCCTAATCTCCTAAAACTCTCCCTCAGGTAACCCAGCTCTTCGTCTAAAAATTCGGGATAGTCGAGGAGCTTAGGGACTTGATCGTGCAGATTCATCTAAAAGCATCAAATTTGGCCTAGACGTAAGTTATACTATACTGTTTCGAATTCTAGAGAGTGCCAAGAAAATTGCCCACATTAACCCCCTTTTTGGGGGAAAAACCCCCTTTGTGGAGGGTATTTTTTCTATATTTTTCATTTTTTCTCCAAAACTATGCGTTGCATGTGAAATTAGACGAATATAAAAAATTGGAAATTAAACTCTACACAAAGTCTTCTTCATGAGTTATTCTTGTAAATATAATAGTTTCTGCGTAAATTACCCCGCAAATGGAGGCATATATTGCTGTAAATGAAAAAAAAATCAATTTCACGATTAATTTTCCTTCAATAACTCAAGAATGATGCATTTCTAGATAAATTACCATAGAGATGGAATTGTAGGGTGAATATTTCTTTTTCTTTATATATGATATATTATATATATATATAAATATATATTATATATATATATATATATATATATATATATATATATATATGATATATATATATATATATATATATATATATATATAAATATATATATATATATATATATATATAAATATATATATATATATATATAATATATAATATATATATATATTATATATATATATATATATATATATATATATATATATATATATATATATATATATAAATATATATATATATATTGCAATAGAAAACTTGTTGTGCATTTGGCATATGTGTGGACTAGACCATCATGAAATAAGAGTTTTTCACCCAACAAATTCATCTCTACAGTATTTTTATGGGAAATAAAACTTTCAATAGTTATTGAAGGGTTATTTATTTTATTTATTATTCTTAGAGCGCAGCAACAGGAGTTATTGACCATCATCATTGTCACTATCACCACAAGCCCTTCGTCGCCACAAGCAGCGTCTGCTATCATCCACTGACACCTTCTTTCTCTCTCTCTCTCTCTCTCTCTCTCTCTCTCTCTCTCTCTCTCCTCCCGATGCTGAATTAATATACACCTTCCTTCCTTCCTTCCTTCCTTCCTTCCTTCCTTGACTTCCTGCTCGGACTTTTCCAAGCAACCTTCGAAGTCATTTCCCCGATCCTGACCAATGTGCCATCGTTCCCCTGCAAGCCATGTCAGGGGAATGACATCGTTATAGATCAAACGCTGTCCTCTTCTCGTTAACTCATCTTTCGGAGAGACAATAATTAACCTCAACTTTTATATTTATTCGTTCTCATACTGACACCAATTAATCTTTAATGTGCTTTGGAAGAAGGGGAAAAGGGCTCCATCTTTCCATGTTCCCTCCCGGCCACATTCTGCTCATTTACCTTAAGCGGTGGTCTGGTCAGTCTTGCAAGAAAATAATCTCCTCTTATCCTCCTTCAGCTTTCTCCTCTCTCTCTCTCTCTCTCTCTCTCTCTCTCTCTCTCTCTCTCTCTCTCTCGCACAGCCAGTCTCACAGAACACCAATTTATATAGTCCCCAAAGTGTATCCTTTTCTACACTCTCTTCACAACGTAGCTGATTCATATACCGACACGGAAACTCGTCAGCAGCACTTCCGATCCTTACGCCAATTGTGCCACTTCCATCTCTCTTTCACCTCTCCTGTGCTTCTTCCTCCTTCATCCCATCTACACAAAAGTCTAGCCCTACTGAGCTGTTATATATATATATATATATATATATATATATATATATATATATATATATATATATATATATATATATATATATATATATATATATATATATATATATATATATATATGTCCACTTCCATCGAAGTGCATCCTCTCTTGGGTCATTAGTGAACACCGTGATGACGAGAATTATGAACTCATTCTGTCAGTCTTTGAGAGTCGACATGACGCAGGAACGCAAGGGAAACAGAATAAGTTTTCCGAAAAATCCAAAAACTGCAGTTTTCCCCTGCCGGAAGGACACAGGATCCTTAGGAAGATTTATTCTGCCCCTTTTAGTAATGGCCTTCGATTTTTACGTCATGTTTTTGTTTTCTGGTCACCACTCTACAATTTATCGTCCTAAATAATCATGAGATTGGAATTCCAGTTTACAACAACAACAACAACAACAACAACAACAACAATAATAATAATAATAATAATAATAATAAAAATAATAAGCAAACCCCTACTTTATTTAGTCTATAAATACCAAGCAAAATTTGTTACACACATTTAACAGAAAAGCGCGGCTGAAAACACAGTATTCACCTGTGGTTTAGATTCCTGTAAAAACCTGGCATCCAGTTACTACTTGTTCATTGTCAACAAGATTCCTTCATTACTGAATGTACTGTATATATGCCTTAAAAGGTATTTTGCTCCTGACCAAAAAAAGAGAAAACTCTTCAGGGGAACAGCCCTCAGTTGAAAACTGCCGATAATTCATGCAGTAAAGCAGCAGCGCCCTCTAAAACTTATTTCCTCATTCAGCTGGTAAATCGATATTGATAATCAGGTCCCACTGAAGAAATTTTGACAGATATAACAAAGACGGTTTCAAAGTGTCCCATGAAGAAGAAGAAGAGAAGGCTTTCCAGAAACATTTTCCAGTGATGGAAGCCATCCTTCAAAAACGCCAGTTCGTGAGGACAATTTCTGACAAAATGACGACTTTCATCGTCACTGGCACACCAAGGTCTGCGAGGCAGGTTCATCTTCATCGCATCTGCTTAATGCCTCCATCAATTAACCGAACCGATTCTGAACCATAGACCGAAGCATTTATCGGGGAAACGGTTCTTTTATTATTACCAAACACACGTGCACGCTCTCAATCGCAGGAGCATATTATAGCTTAACGAAAATACACACACAAAAGAACACCTGAGCCTATCATCCAAAGTTTGCCCTTGCCAGTTGCGAAAAGATTTGCAATGCAGAAGAAACTGAGCATTCACCGGAGGCGTATCTTATCCTTACTGCATCCTTCGTACCCTGGGAAAGAAAGCTTTCACATGGAACCAAGACAACACCACCAGAAATAAACGTCTGCCTTGTAAGTAGCCAGCATATGGCGAAGATCATTTCCTTACTTAATACTGGCATGCAACATCAGGACTGTCCAATATTCCGCCGGACCGATGCTGTCAAATCAAGATATCTACGACAGATCGGTATGTATATGAGAGAGAGAGAGAGAGAGAGAGAGAGAGAGAGAGAGAGAGAGAGAGAGAGAGAGAGATGTAGTATCAAGAACTGCTTGGCGAAAATTCTCAAAATAAACAAAACCGACCCAATCCTGAGTTGGACAGTCCATAGTCAGGCAGCGTTAAGAAAGCTTGATTATCCAGAAGTAGAAAGCGTCTATCACTGGCGGGAGGGACATGCTATGCTATGCGACGCTTTTTAAACTCTGGGTCAAGTGCAAATGAAAATCGAGTTGGATAACGCGATAAAATCGTTATTCATGACGCTGCGATCTTACATTTTCTGACACGAAGCTCATTCTATGTAAAGTCTGCTTATGTAGGAATTCAAAAAGGTCATTAGATTCCAAGATATTTGCAAAATGAAAAGGGAATGTCAATATTTTTCTCCTGTTCCCCCAATTATGTTTTATCGTGTTTTTATGGTATTAATTCCCCCAAAACTATTTGTTGCACTGGTTTTCAATGTTGCATGGTATTCAAAAGATGTGCCCCAAACCCCCCACCAATTTATCTTTGCTTTTTTCACAGAAAGTTCCAAAACTTTTTCCAACGATATTGTCACAGAGTTAATAAATAAATATAAATAAACATGAGTAGACATGGAATGAAGTATGGATGTTGATGATAGTCCTGACAATCCTGTGAATAATGATTAGTGACGGAGAAAATGGCGGAAATGCAAGGTGTTCCCAAATATTCCCACAAAATTAATATTTTGACACAGTTAATCAACACTAAATAACACAGAGTAAGTTAATAATAATCCTAACAGACTTGTGAATAATAATGAATGAAGATGCAGGTGAATAGTGCATAACATTGTTCATTAACAGATGGAAAGGCGTGAAAAAATGCATCATGAAAAAAAATGTTTTTACTCACCTATTCTTGCGAAGTTGCAATAGTCTCTAGACAGGCCGAGGTCACCAACAAGAAGTGGGGGCCGGTTGGCTGGCAGACAGAGCTGAAGAGACTATGCGCGGCCACAAACTGTCTGTCAAGCACCGAGCTGACTGACAGCGTTTGGCAGCCGCTTTCATTGCAGGGGAAGAACCACAAACAGATATTTTTTCCTGTTGTGCCTTTCGTTCTTGCTCCGAGTGAGAGACGCCTCTGTTCCAACCAGCCTCAGCCTCTTATCAACAAGAGCTTTTGTGAACCACTCACAAGAGCAGCCTTTCTTCTTCTTCACATACGACAACCGACCTTATAATGGCGAATGAAAATCTTGTTGTAGTATTTTAACTTCGCCGCGGTGACATTAGGCTGGCTGAAACCCATCCACCCAAGGTATTTTGCATACAGTGCCAAGACACTACTGATGTCAGAGCAAATGTGAACTTTTCGGGATGTGTTGACGGGGGTCGTGGTTGGAACAAACGGAGAGAAGTCGTATGTATGTCTTCATGAACACACCCTAGAACAGCCTTTTTCATATTACTGGTGTTGTTGGTGCCCTTCAGGTCCTTTATTGCTGCTGTCCTTCCTCCTCAGACGACTTTTCCTTTCCATGCTGGGTCCTCCTCCTCATGGGGGTCGTTTTCGGATATATGGAAGCAAAGGCTGTTTTGTGGATTGTTATCTCCGTCCGTGCACTGAAGGTAGCAAAGTAGCTCGGTGTCCACTTTTTGCTTTCTTCTGCCTCAGATCGCTCCCTCTTGGTGGGCTCCTCAGCTGCCAATATCTCTTTGGAGGTCTGCTGCTGCTGTCTGCAATTCGTAGTCCCCCCACTGGACAGTATGGTTCGAAGATTAAGTTAATAGCCTTATCCCCACTTTGTCAAAACACTGATGTCAGTCACTGCTTTCCTCTTGACCCTCGCCTATCACGACACTGCCTTGTTCAGTTTAATCTAAC
>NC_089788.1:44993526-44996026 GCF_040412425.1 Macrobrachium rosenbergii
ACAGTAATAACTGGATAAATGGGAAATTCAGTAGAGTTAAATCTGGGAAAAAGGGAGAGTCACCAAAGTAATACCTAGATAAATATGACAGTCAGCAGAGTAATAACTGGATATATGGGACAGACACTACAGTAACACCTGCATAATAGGGAAAGTCAGTACTGCAATACTTAGATAAATTAGACATCAGCACAGTCATGCATGGGTAATAGGAAAGTGACTGCAGTAATACCTGGATAAGTGAATCTGTCACCACAGTGATATCTGGGTAGATGACACAGCCAGCTCAGTTATATCTAGATAAAAGGGATGGTCAGTGCAGTAATACCTGGGAAACAGTCACCACAGTAATGTCTGGATAAAATAGGCAGTCACCACAGTAATACCTGGATAAACTGGACAGTCACCACAGTAATACCTGGATAAAAGGGACAGTCAGTGCAGTAATACTTGGATAAAAGGGACAGACAGTACAGTAATACCTGGATAAATGGGTCAATCAACACAGTAATATCTGGATGAAAAGGATAATCACCACAGTAATACATGGGTAAAAAGGACAGTTAATACAGTAGTACCTGGATAAAAGGGACATATAGAACATTAATGTCTCTGGATAAATGGGACAGTCACCACAGTAATACCTGGATAAAAGGGACAGTCAGCACAGTAATACTTCATGATAGGGACTGACAGTACATTATTACCTTGATAAATGGAACAGTCGCTACAGTAATACCTAGATAAAAGGAACAGTCACCACAGTAAAGCCTGGATAGATGGGAAAGTCAACACAGTCATACATGGATAGATGGGGCAGTCAGTGCAGTATTATTTGCATAAAAGGGACAGTCATTACAATAATACTTGGATAAAATGGACAGTCACCACAGTATTACCTGGATAAACTAGACAGTCAGCACAGTAATACTTGGATAAAAGGGACAGACAGTACAGTAATACTGGATAAATGGAACAGTCACCACAGTAATACCACCTGGATAAAAGGGACAGTCAGCACAGTAATATCTGGATAAAATGAACAGTTACCATAGTGATATCTGGATAAAAGGGACAGTCACCTCAGTAATGCCTGGTTAAAAGGGATGGTCACCACAGTAATACTTGGAAAAAAGGGACAGACAGTACAGTAATACCGGGTAAAATGGAAGTCACGATAGTAATACCACCTGGATAAAATGGTCATTCAGCACAGCAATACCACAATGCCGGGTTGGTCAGCCAGTACACACACACACACACACACACACACACACACACACACACACATATATATATATATATATATATATATATATATATATATATATATATATATATATATATATATATATATATATATATATATATATATATATATATATATATATATATATATATATATATATATATATATATATATATATATATATATATATATATATATATATATATATATATATATATATATATATATATATATATATATATATATATATATATATATATATATATATATATATATATATATATATATATATATATATATATATATATATATATATATATATATATATATATATATATATATATATATATATATATATATATATATATATATATATATATATATTATATATATATTATATTATATATATATATATATATATATATATATATATATATATATATATATATATATATATATATATATATATATATATATATATATATATATATATATATATATATATATATATATATATATATATATATATATATATATATATATATATATATATATATATATATATATATATATATATATATATATATATATATATATATAGAATAATTATGCAGTAAACGAACTGAGCTGACCATAATCACGGAGAAGCCACATAGGTCTAAGAAAACTATGTTTAGCGAATTATCACCCCCATTCCTTTGTTACTACATTTTCTCGATCCAGGGCGTTCCCATTGCTAAAAAGGACTGAAATCACAGTAAGAAAAAGTGATGAGATCACATAAGTGGTAGTAAAGCCCAGCCACAAGAGATATGGAGGTCAGGGGATACAAAGGAAGGGGTAGGGCGTAGGCCTTTACTCTGCAACCCGATAGATTGTGACGAAAGTGAAAAGTAGAAGCAGTAGTCTTTTGTCAATCAGTATGGAAAGCAAGTGCCATTATAATACGCTTATTGAATATGGTTCGGTTTGGACGAGCCACCGCTGACGCAACAGCAACTGCAACAATCGGAATGAGTTCGCCCATATTATTCTTGACGACTAAGAAGTAAAATGAAGAAAAAAAAATGTTACCCACAAATAAGCGTTGCATTTGTGGAGACGAGGTGAGTAAGAGGCAGCGTCTTAGCACTTTCTAATTTAATGTCACAAATTTCTGACAAGACATGGATTTCCGTGAACGGAAAGGTAGCATCTACAGTAATATCAGAGCAAGACAGGTATAATTTTACGACAAGGTGTGTTTTCTCA
>NC_089788.1:45003526-45046026 GCF_040412425.1 Macrobrachium rosenbergii
GGAGGAGTAGAAGAGAGCTTTTACATTGTGTATGAAAAAGAGAAAGCCCCTTCCATGCTCAGAAAAGAGAACTGATCGAAAACCAATGAGTACTTCAAATATGATGAAGAGGCCGCTACAGGCATCATAGTATTAAACTAGACTTAGAAGGTATGCTAATATATATCCGAACATATGGAGATATTTGATGATCAGGTACATTAACCTGTTCCACCTAACTCGGGTGGTCACTAGGCCTAGGCTAGCCCAAAGGAAACCCACTGTAAGTAGGCTAATAATATATAATCAATATTTTGTATTTGCAGTTAAGATTGGTGACTTGTTCGGTGAATTATAACCCCCATTCCTTTGTCACACATTTTCCTCGATTTAGGACGTTGCTATTGCAAAAAAGGACTGAAATCACAGGCAAAAAAAGTGATAAAATTACAGAAGGGGTAGTAAAGCCGAGCCACAAAAGACCGATATGGAGGTCAGTGGACACAAAGGAAGGGGCAGGGCGTAGGGCTTTACTCCACAACCTGATAAATTATGATGAAAGCGAAAAGTAGAGGTAGGAGTCTTTTGTCAATCTGTATAGAAACCGAGTGCCATTATAATACACATATTGAAGAGGCTTCGGTTTGGAGGATCCACTGCCTATGATGTGAAAATTATGCAAGAGTGCCTGATCCAGCACCAACCAACACTGACCCTGCCCAGGTTTTCGTTGAACATTACCCTAGTCTCTACAACAGCAACAGTAACAATCGGAATGAGTACGCCCTTATTGTTCTCGTTCTCGACGACAAAGAAGAAAAAGGAAGAAAAAAATGTTACCCACAAAGAAACGTTGGGTTTATATGATTGCGCGCTTCTCAGTGGATACATTTTCTATGTCTTCAAATTGTATTGCTTGAAGAAGTGCCAGAGTCTATCTCTTCAGGAATGGTTAGTGTGCGTATTATAATGACACTCGATTTCTATGCTGATTGAGAAAAGACTCTTTCTACTTTTCGCTTTCATCATAATTTATCAGGTTGTGGAGTAAAGCTCTACGCCCTTCCCCTTCCTTTCTATCCCCTGACCTCCATGCCTGTCTCTTGTGGCTGGGCTTTGCTACCCCTTTCGTGATTTCATCACTTTTTTGTCCGTGAATATAAGCACGCAGTGTCGCCTTGCATACCATGTGTAAGTAATTGCCAGTAGGCCTTTTCCGACTTGTAAGACGACGAAGGGGACGGTGAGACAGTCAGGCATGGGTAGAAGACCCAACGTACGCAAAGGATTGATAAAGTAAAACTAGCAAGGGGAACTGAGCTTAGTCCAGTGTCCAGTTATGTTAAAGTAGTTTTCTTTATTGAAATGCAAATTCAATGAAGGAAACCTACCTACAAGTAATATTCTAAATGAAAATTTTGAAAAAGAGTAAATGTATTTCTTTTTACACCATGTTTATGAGAGATTCATAAATGTGAAAAGGAAAAGATAACAAAAATTCTTCTAAAATGGAAACAGCAAAGCGTCATGCACTTCAAGCAACACAAAAATAAATTTACTGCTGTTGCAAAACAATAGAAAAACATTTTCTATTTGGTCCTCTAAAGCAAACCAAATCCCACGCATAACACATTTTCGGAAATAGCAGCTTCCATTTGTAGTAGCGAATAGAAAAGAAATTTTGTCTCCTGTTTTAAGTTAAACGGCTTCAGCAAACCATTGCTGGTTTGTTGTTTTCCATTCGAGATGTGATTTCAAGCAGAAGCAATATTTGGAATCTGTAAAACGTTTCCTTCTAATGTTGAAAAGCAAAAATCTCATATTCCAGAGGAACGTGTGATGGAGGTGGTATAATCTTAGAGATGAAGTCAGTGAGAGGTGTAATTTACCTTAAGATGAAAGACGCAATGGAATGTCGACGAAATGGAATTTGTAGGAAATTCGGGCCGTAAGAAATTCTTGAAAATATGAATTGGGGTTAGGAAGAAAATGTTTTTAAAACGTATTATACTGTGAAGCAACGGGGAAAAAGACAAGACTCTGCTTTCTGGAAGCCCAAAGATGATTGAAATGGACATTGGATGGAAAAACATCCCAAATATTTCCAAGTTTTCACCTTCCAGCGCCTTGCCTTTTCCCCACTACACTTAAGTGACATAAACACTATGAATATTATATCCTTTACGAGCAGTTTAGAGTTCATATCGTTTCCTACGTCGAGAATTTCCTTGCACAAACGTAGCAGGGAAAGAGATGAACTCCTGGAAAGTGGAAGAGTCGGACGAAAAATAAGACTGATGCGACCCAAAAACTTCAAAAGTGAAACATCCAAAGCAACATACCTGTAAGTGTTCGCACAATGGATGACAAATGAATGACGTACTTCGGAGGACCATCCAATTAATTTTCGGCTTCTCTTCAGACTGATTCTTTCACGAATAATATAGTAAAAGATCTGACATTTGTGGAAAACTAAAAAAACAAATATTTAGAGAGACTGGTCTGGGCAAAATACTGATCATGGGATATATGCGTAGCATATGCATACATTGCAAGGAAAGCCGAGATTGCAAGATAATTACTTGTGATTCTTGCATTTCTATCTAATGGTAAGATTTAAAGAGATAGCAATATGATTAAGAATAAACAAGTAAAAACTGCACCGAAGTTTCAAGGCCACCGAGAATAGATCTACCTTTCGGTGGTCCCAGTATAATGCTGTATGAGCCGCGGCCCATGAAACTTTAACTCGGCCCGGTGGTGGCCTGTCCTGTATCGTTGCCAGACGCACGATTATGTCTAACTTTAATCTTAAATAAAATAAAGACTACTGAGGCTAGAGGGGTGCAATTTGGTGCGTTTTATGATTGGAGGGTGGATGATCAACATGCCAATTTACAGCCCTCTAGCCTCAGTAGCTTTTAAGATCTGAGGGCGGGAAGAAAAAGTGAGGACGGACAGACAAAGCCGGCACAATAGTTTTCTTTTACAGAAAATTAAAATTGATTAGTTTAAAAAGAATGTAAATTAGAAGAAGTCTTTAGATAAAAAAAAGTAAAACCGAGATTACAAGATAATTACCTATGATTTTTGCATTTCTGTCTAATGGTAAAATTTAAACAGGGAGCAATATAATTATGAATAAAAATTAATTAATTACAAAGGAATATCAGCTAGATAAAACAAATAGTTAAAAAGAATACAAACGAAGAGGGAAGTCTTCCTTTTTAAGCAGTAAAAAGACCCAAGTGAAAATAGCCATTGGGGTTTTCCTTTGGATGTCTTCATCGAGCATAAGGGCAAGTCTGGTGCCTTTGTATGTTTTGCCAAGAGAGAGAGAGAGAGAGAGAGAGAGAGAGAGAGAGAGAGAGAGAGAGAGAGAGAGAGAGAGAGTCTGATACCACTGACGGTGGGGGATTTGACTGTGTAAAAACAAAAACAAACAGAGGAAAACTGGAGGAGGAAGTAATGAAAAAGTGTAATCTTCCGGCATATTTGAAAAACTGAACTAAAAGAGACAAATCGGAAAACTTTTCCAATTTTCTCTAGCCATCATCAAGCTCTTTTAAAAGAAGGGGAAAAGTTGTTGAGCGATGGGCTAACATTCCAACTTCGAAAATAAGAAAAATTTCGTTACCGATATTTACATCAGACACCGCGTGTTTAGTCTAACCTACAGTGAGTCCTCACGAGGTCTGAGAAGCCAAGGAAGTGATTCAGCAAGTGATCGTGGAACACAAATATATGGAAAGACTTGTGTTTTATATCCTTAAACCTCGAAACTCCGCACGATAGTATTGCTGAACATTAGTAAAAAATCTTCACATTTAGCTGATTCTGTTTCGTATCCTAGTCACTTAGGAATAAATATGAATTCAACTTCTATTCTCCAAAACTTCTGTCGACTGCTCAAAAGAAACTTATATTTGACATTTTTCTGTTATTTTTGTGAGTAAGCTTCTATGTGCTAGAACGGCCTTTCATCTCCTGATGGAACTTCAGACATTCATTTTTTTTTTTTTTTTTTTGTATAACCTGAAATATTCCTTGGGACAGCAAATTCGGAGCACTACTCAGTTCTTCATTCACATATAACCAGCTGCTCGACAGAGAAAGGAGCCCGTAAGGGCACAAGGCAATTCCAGATAGATTAAATTAGCTTTGAAAAGGATTAGCGACCAATTTACTTTTGTTGCGTCAGCCTTGTTTGGGTTTATTGCTCGGGCGTTTGATTGGAACGGGTGATTAATGGGACACCAGAGAGATCAGTATAGAATTAACTGGAAACTGTAAACAAAATTAACTAGGAAGTATCAACAATCGGATTTACACCACCGGGAATCGAAGGAGAGATCCTATTAATCTACGCCCTAATTAATTCAATCTTATCGCTCTTTTCCCGATTTAAAGATAGATAGAAGGAAATTCTTAGGCTAATGTAAAATTTTGGAGTCTGAGTATATCAAAACAGGTGATTACGTTATGTAAGAAAAATATAGTTTAATAAAAAAAAAAGCACCACTAACACTTGATGGTATCTATAACTGTCGCATTAGCAACAACTATACTTCTAATTTTCCTGTTAATAGTCTGAGCTAACACTTCCTTGAGGACTGATTTCATCTCTGTGATTACTATTACGAAGTTTGAGTTTGTATGTATGTGTGTGTGTGTGAGTGAGATAGAGAGACAGACAGACTCTTGATAGTCACTAAATATACCGCAGCTATGGCCTGTCAATGATCTTTGCCATTATTTCAGTATCACTAACCTCAAAAGGACAAGAAGCGAAGATTACGACAGCTAGACCAAAGTAGATTGTATGGCGTGAAAAAAGTAAAATAGAATTCATAATGTCCAATGTATCTCCGCCTGAAGAACCCATGGCATAGGGAGAACTATCAAAGAATCTCCTCTGCCTCTTCGACAGGCCTCTTGTCTGCTGGAAAGCAAAAGTTATCGCTGTAGAGCTTAAAACGAAATATGGCTACAAGACTTGGTAGACAACACTAAAATAAAACACAGATGCAATTCATATCGGGACATGACAATCATAGAAGCAGTATGCATAACCACAAATAAGCGCAGTTTAAATACCCAGCTGGAAGCCAAAAGAAGTATACCCTCTGCACGGTCCAGAAACCAGGGTCAAGGTCACCCTTGGAGAAGAGGGACAGACCCTAATGCCACGACCGAAGAAATCAATAATTTCATAAGGAACATAAGAAGCAGAAATAGAATGTAAAACAAATACTGATAACATAATATATTATGTAATAACACATTATGTAAATATTGTGTTAGCTCCTAACCACCCCAATGTGTTGTAAATTAAACATTGAAAATAAAAAGACTTTAGCAACTCCCATAATCTGCTTTCAACCGATGGCTTGGTATAAATAGAACAGGAGAATCTCAGTGTATTATTCCTGCTTGAAAAAGCCTGATATTCAGGCGAAATAGCCCGTAATAATTTTAAATAAACGGAAAACCCATCGCGACTCTGTCCACTTCTCCAGAACTTTGAAGAAGTATTAAAAACAGAAGTAAGGAAATATGAAAAAAGTCTTCATCAAAGAAGTCAATACCACAAAGGCAATCGCCTACAGTATATATATATATATATATATATATATATATATATATATATATATATATATATATATATATATATATATATATATATATATATATATATATATATATATATATATATATATATATATGTGTGTGTGTGTGTGTGTGTGTGTGTGTGTGTGTGTGTGTGTGTGTGTGTGTGTGTATACATATATATATATATATATATATATATATATATATATATATATATATATATATATATATATATATATATATATATATATATATCAATGAAGGTTGGGTGAGTCGGTAGAGCTGTGGACTGGCACTCACTGGGCCAGAGTTCAATTTCCCGGCCGGCTGATGAAGAGTTAGAGGAATTTATTTCTGGTGATAGAAATTCATTTCTCGCTATAATGTGGTTCGGATTCCACAATGAGCTGTAGGTCCCGTTGAAGTAACCAATTGGTTCTTAGCCATGTAAAAATAAGTCTAATCCTTCTGGCCAGCCTTAGGAGAGCTGTTAATCAGCTCAGTGTCTGGTAAAACTAAGGTATA
Source organism: Macrobrachium rosenbergii (assembly GCF_040412425.1). Classification (NCBI taxonomy): domain Eukaryota; kingdom Metazoa; phylum Arthropoda; class Malacostraca; order Decapoda; family Palaemonidae; genus Macrobrachium; species Macrobrachium rosenbergii. The sequence continues at coordinate 45,009,644 of NC_089788.1, forward strand.
CTTAACTTTATGCAATGAAGGAAACTTCTTTTCAAGCAACCGCACACGTTTTACCACAATATCGTAACCAAGAATACTATTCATTTTAGTTATTTCTTTAAAAGAAAGAACTGTGGGTTTCAATCGCCCCTTCATCAATTCCCTCCTCCATTTCCCTGATGGTTAAGCCTAATCCTTCTCTCTCTCTTCAAAATGACTGCCTGAGGATCTTCATTCTAGGTGTGGCCTTCAAGGATGCCTTCCTCGCAGTCGCTGGACAATGGGCAAGGGAGGAGCCAGAAAAAAAGAAAGTTGGCACCACACTGCTTGGGAATGGTGACCTCTCCATGAGACCTGGCTGAATGCTCAAGTGTTCACTATAGAAAATGAGGCAGTGATTGAGCTTTGTGCCACCACCTGGATGCCAAGGCATAATTCCCGAGGTTATAAATAGACCATGCAACAGCAGTCAGAGAGAGAAGTGCTCAGGTCTCCACCAAGGACAGATATCCTCACATTTGACTGTCCCTCGTACCCTAAACGTGTTCGACCCCCAAGGTTCGGACCAGTACACTTCTGTTGTGGCATCCCTTAATTTCCTTCTCCAGCATCGGCACCATTATTGGATGAGGACATTGTCATCTTGACGAAGGTAATGTACCGGAATAAGGTTTCTTAGTCAGTCACGATCCTTTAATTTCTCGGTCTGATTTATTTTCTATTTCCATTGTGCAATCACCTTCAGTAATTTGTGCTGGAGCATCAAGTGTTAACGTAATTATGCATTTAGTGTCAAACTGAGTTATTTGGCACCATTTGTGCATTCCCTCAGTTCCCTTTGAGCATCTTATTATTCTTGCAAGTAACCGTCTTGCATATATTGCAGATTGGCCTTGCTGTGGAACCACTCTCGGCTCTATCCCATGTGCAGTGGCCTTATGCCACCCTTTAATCTACCCCTCTCTGCAATGTTACTGTTATGAAGACATCATCAGCGTAGAATATTTCTCCTGTGTAGGATTCATTCATTTAGCAGGCCCTTATTATTACCGGCACAGTAATTCGTCATTCTTCTGATCTGTGTATATTACGTGAATATAATTAATTAAAAGAACCCCTTGCATTTTACATAATCTTCCCTCACACGAAGAATGCCCTAAGCCACAGTATTTCCCTTGATTTATTCGTTTACAGAGTTGCCTTAAACAGTCTATTTAGTCAGATGTTTTAATAAAATACAGTAGATTTCTTGATAATGAAAAGAACTCTCTGCAATTATCCGTTGCCGCCCAGCATCAAGTAAGTGTCACAGGCAAATATGCAGCAATTTTATACACACACACACACACACACACACACACACACACACACATATATATATATATATATATATATATATATATATATATATATATATATATATATATATATATATATATATATATATGTGTGTGTGTGTGTAGAATAATGTAATAGCCACAATACCCTCTTAACTTCTGAAATACTTCACTCTTTTTTGGATACGCTTTTTCACTACAAAGCCTTAAGATCCAAGTGCAGGAAATATAAAGATATTTTGTTGTCTGGTAGCGTGAAATGAACCCATGAACAATTCGAGAGGTTAGGAGGGCATTGTGGTTGTTACAATTAAATATTATATATATATATATATATATATATATATATATATATATATATATATATATATATATATATATATATATATATATATATATATATATATATATATATATATATATATATATATATATATCCAAGCCATAACTATCTTGGATACAAAAGGAAATCAGCCGAGTTTGAAGATGTATGTGACCTTTTCTTCAAAATGAAAAAAAGATGATGATGAAAGCTTCCAGTTGTCGGGGCTGAGTTCCCTTTTCTAGTTATTGAAATATGTGAAGGTGCCAGTGTATTTGCCATTTTAGTAATCGGTGTGAAACTTACAGAAATAGAGATTTTACAAGGTGTCTGGTAGTTTTCTCCTTAGATCTTTCATTTTCTCGTGTTCAACACACACACACACAAATATATATATATATATATATATATATATATATATATATATATATATATATATATATATATATATATATATATATATATGACTTTTATCACATCACCATGATTCATATACAAGCATTATGCTACAATGGTCCTTTAATATCAATTCGCTCTACCTCGGAAATAATATATTTTCATATATGTTATCGAAGGGGAATTTTTTCTTTTTTAGTTGATAATTAGTTCGTCGTCCCGTGGGCTCGAACCAACGAAAGACAAGAACTCAGGACTACAGCGACGCCTTTACCCACACGGCCAACAAGTGAGGAATAAGTTGATATGGACCACCTACAAATCCCCGTCGAACTCAGGTATTTGTATTTAGAGTCGATATCAACCCAACTCTGCCATGCTGACCATGTAGTGTGTTTGTCGTTATCGAGGTAGAGCGAACTGGATATTAAAGGACGCTTGTAGCTTAATGCTTGTATATGAATCACGGTGATGTGATAAAAGTCATAATATGGCTGCATGCGACAAGCACACTACATGGTCAGCATGGCAGAGGTTGGTTGATATCGACTCTAAATACAAATACCTGAGCTCGACGGGGATTTGTAGGTGGAGCCGGTATCAACTTATACCTCACTTGTTGGCCGTGTGGGTAAAGGCATTACTGTAGTCCTGAGTTCTTGTCTTTCATTGGTTTGAGCCCACAGGACGATGAACTTATTATGAACTAAAAAAATTCCCCTTCGGTAACATATATGAAAATATATTATTTCGAGGTAGAGCGAATTGGATATTAAAGGGCGTTTGTAGCATAATGATTGTATATGAATCACGGTGATGTGATAGAAAGTCATAATATGGCTGCATGCGACAAACACACTACATGGTCAGCATGGCAGAGGTGAGTTGATATCGACTCTAAATACAAACACCTGAGTTCGATGGGGATTTGTAGGTGGGAGCCGGTATCAACTTATACCTCACTTGTTGGCCATGTGGGTAAAGACGTCACCGTAATCTTGAGTTCTTGTCTTTCATTGGTTGAGCCCACGGGACGATGAACTTATCAACTAAAAAAATTCCCCTTCATATATATATATATATATATATATATATATATATATATATATATATATATATATATATATATATATATATATATATATATATATATATATATATATATATATATATATATATATATATATATATATATATATATATATATATATATATATATATATATATATATATATATATATATATATATATATATATATATATATATATATATATATATATATATATATATATATATATATATATATATATATATATATATATATATATATATATATATATATACTTACATATATAATATTTAATAATAATTATAATTACGAACGTTACTTGTAAGCATTAAAAATTACGGAAATTGATGCAGATTGCAGTTATTTCCTGATTTCATAGCGTTATGCATTCGTCAGTTAAAATAAACCTTGTAACGTATTCAATGATGTGAACTTTTCATTAGCAAGAAAAGGTTTAGTACCTCCATTGACATACACTATCCAAGGAAAGTAAAATGGTAATACTTTGTGTTACATGTGAAGTATAATTTCTCTCTCTCTCTCTCTCTCTCTCTCTCTCTCTCTCTCTCTCTCTCTCTCTCTCTCTCTGAAATTGAAGAAAAAATCAAATATGAATTGTTTCCAAGAACTATTTGCGTTACTTTATATTTACTTAGTTCTCTGAGCATGGTGTCCAATGTATATGCCGTATTTTAATCGCTTAGTAACGTTTTATATTTGCCCAATCGGAAAGGCGAAAGAGATTCCTTGAAAGCTCTAAGTAATGGATTCTTAAAGCGGATATGCATTGGGCACTATGATTTCCCGTCTTACTTTCCTCACACCAGAAAATCTATTCTTGAGCTGAAATTCTTCGTGTCTTGTCCTTATGAGGTTATTATTACTGGTATAATGGCAAGGATCATTTGACATAGCTGCAGCATATTCGCTAAATATCAGAACTCTCTGTCTGTCTGTCTGTCTGTCTGTCTGTCTCTCTCTCTCTCTCTCTCTCTCTCTCTCTCTCTCTCTCACACACACACACACACACACGCATACAAACTCTCGCTTCGTTAATAGTAATCGTAGAGAAAAAAATCAGTCCTTGTGCAAAAGTCAGCTCAGACAATTAAAAGAAGAAATTGGAAATAGAATTCTTGACGGCGCGTTAGACATAGTATCAAATATTTGCTAGTATTTTTTTCCTAATATTTTTGTTATTACATAAAATGCCCAATCACTAGTTTTGATAAGTTCAGGCTGTCCAAAAGTTTACAACAGTGTAAGAATTTCTTTTTTTCTCTAAAAGAAGAACAACGCAAGAATTTTGGATTAACTTAGGGTTTATGTGAACCAGCGTCTCTCCTGTTCGATTTTCAATGCTGTAAGGGAATATGCGAATTAAGCATAACGCCAAGCACTGGGGCCCATAGGGTCATTCACCGCTATAATGATATCAATAATGAGTTTATAATAGACACTCTAAAGGCCAACGTCAACAAAGGTAAAATCGAAGAGATTTAATTTCTAATGAAATTAAAACTGCCATAAATAAGATAAAAAGACATTTCTATACAACATTACGAGGTATTTTCATAATAACCACAAGCCTTTCAAAAACTCGAAACAGGGACAACATCAATGTTGTCTCCTAAAATTCCAGTCATAGTTTTATCATCTAGATTCTAGATGGTACATCAAAACCGATTGTTGACAGTTTCTAGTCAATCATGTTTTCAGTTTCCAGTTAATTCCGTACTGACCTCTCTGGTGTCCCATTAATCAGCAGTTCCAATCAAAACCCCAAGCAATAAACCCAAAAAAGTCTGACGCAGACGAATTAGTAGATTGGTTGCTATCTGGAAGACCGATTACCACCCCTGCAGTGTTCTGCCTTGGAAGGGAGTAGTTGTCAGAATTAAGGCAGCCTTATGCCCTTACGGACACCTTCCTCTGTCGAGCAGCTGGTTATATGTGAATGAAAAACTGAGCAGTGCTCCGAAGATGTTTTTCAGAGGAATCGTGGGGGTTATACAAAGGACAAACAAACAAACGAAAATTAATGGCTGAAGTCTCTTCAGGAGATAAAAGGTCGTTCTAGTACGTAGAATTCTTTTCGCAAAAATAAAGAAAAAAAATCTCAAATATAAGTTTCTTTTGAACAGTCTACCAGAAGAATGGTGAGGGGAGGATTCGTTGAGGTTTCAAACTTATCCTTAAGTGACTGGGAAACGAAAGGGAGGCAGCTAAGTGTGAAGATTTGCGACTAAGGGCGAAGCTAAGTACTGTCGGGTGGAGTTTCGATATCTTAAGAAATCAAAACTCAGGTCTTTTCAAATGTCTGTGCTTTACAGATCACGTACTGGCTTATGACGTTTTGTCAGGACTTACTGTAGCTTATACAAACACGCAGAGTCTGAAGTAAATGTCGGTAACGAAATTCTTCCTTTTATAAATATTGGAACGCTCACCTATCGCTCAACAGCCTCTCCCCTTCTATCAACCGAACTTGATGATGGAATGTGGGAATTGGAAAAGTTTTCTATTTCGTCTCTTTTAGTTCAGTTTTTCGAATATGCCGGAAAATAACTTTCATTATTTCATCCTCCGATTTTCCAGCATTTTTTTAAAATGTCGAATCCCCTACCGCCAACTCTCTCTCTCTCTCTCTCTCTCTCTCTCTCTCTCTCTCTCTCTCTCTTTGTCATCATATACTAAAACACCGGACACATCCTTCTGGCTCATCTGTATTAATTTTCTATTAAAAGTTTTTATCTAACTGACAGAAGCACAAATAATCATAATGCAATTTCGGTTTCCTTGCACTTGTACATATCCCACGATCAGTATGTAGCTTAGATCAGTACCTCTAAATATTTAGTACTTCAGGTTTCCACAAACGTCGTATCTTATTATGTACTTTTCGTGTAGGAATCAGTTTCAAGAGAGGCCGAAAATTAATGGGATGGACATCTGAGGTACCACTTTATTTGCCATCCACTTAGCATACAATTAATATGTTAATTTTTTGTTAGTATTGTCACAACTTGGATACATTGTTGCATTTGGTCTGGATGTTTTAATCTTGAATATGTTGGGTCCTATCCGTCTTAATGTTCATTTTTGACCTCCCGACTCTTCATCACTTCCCAGAATACGTTTGTGCAAGGAAATTCTGGACATAGGAAATAAAATGACCTCTACACTCTACTGGGAAAGGATATAATATTCATACTGGTTATTTCACTGAAGCGTAGTGGGGAAAAAGACAAGGAGTTGACAGGTGAAAGATTGGAAGTATTTAATATTTTTTTTTTTATTCGTTGTCCATTTTAGTCATGTTTGGGCTTCCGGGAAGCCGAATCTTGTCTTTTTCCCCGTTGCTTCACAAAATGGTACCGGTTTTAAATAACATTTCCTTCCCAACCTCAGTTCATATTTAAAAGGATTTCTTACTGCCTGCATTTTCTGCAACAAATTCCATTTCTTCGACATTCTATTGCGTCTTTCATCTTCAAAGGAAATTACACCTCTCACTGACTTCACCTCTGAAGTTATATCACCTCCATCACACGTTCCCCTCGAATATGAGATTTTTGCTTTTCAACATTAGAAGGAAACGTTCTTCAGATTCCGAATATTACTTCTGCTTGAAATCAAACGGAAAACGACAAACCAGCAATGGGTTGTTGAAGCCATTTAACTTAAAACAAGAGATAAATCTTTTCTATCCGCTACTACAAATGGATGCTGTTGTGTTAAAAAATGTGTTGTGCACGGGATTTCGTTCGGGCTAGAGGACCAAATAGAAAAAGGTTTTTTCTATTGCTTTGCAATAGCAGTAAATCATTATTGTGTTGCTTGAAGTGAATAAAACCTTGATTTTTCATTTAAAAAAAGTCTGTTTGTGACATTATGACTGCTAACTTGTAAAAGAATTTTTTATTTTCTACTTTTTTCATTTCACAACTATCACAAAATAATGATGTAAAAAGAAAGACATACTCGTTTTCAGTATTTTAATTCAGAATATTGCTTGTGGATAAATTCACCTTCATGGATTTTTCATTGCAATAAAGAGCAATACTTTAACATACTCGGACACTGGACTAAGCTCAGTTCCTCAGTTAGTGTTACTTAATCAGTCGGTTGCGTGAGTTGGGCATTCCAGGCGGTGCTATATTCTAACAATAGTCCAAGAGCCAGGGGCCATTTATTTGCTGGTTATGACCAGATTTCTAATAGGTATTTTTTTGAAAGGTCTTACCTGGCGGCTTTCAAAACTGCAACTCTTAAAGATCGGCAGTGGTGGATTGAGATTTCATTGTGCCTTTTTCTCAAAAATGTGACTCTCTGAACTGGTCGAAAATATGGAGGTAGGTCACATTCTAATGTTTATATCTCAATCGATTTTGATCGCACAAAAACATTTATGTATCAAAATGTTGGCAAACGACCGCAGAGTCACTGGTAACTTTATAATAAAAGTTGGTCTCAAACATAGGTTACCATGGGTCAAAAGGTCAAGGTCCCCATTAAAAAAGTACCATTCATTCTAGTCCGTTTAAACCACGAAATTCTAGGTTTAGCCGTGCGAAAACACGTGCTTCATAGAGATTTTGTATACAGGGAGTTTTTAAAGCCAAATACGTTATACTTTCAATGCTGCAGAAGCAGTTGGGGCCAACTATGAATATGACCTTATGCTGGAACTGAAGTAAAAGTTCTTGTTTCCAACATTTGTATATAATATCACACCAAACTTTGCTTAGTTTTAGAAAATATATAATGAACGAGCTGACCAACCAGGCGCTGCCCAGGAAAACTCTGAATGACAGTATAGGGGTAGGGGAAGGGAAGAGGGGAGTGAAGTGGAGGGGAAGGAGGAGGGAGAGGGGAGGGGAAGGAGAAGGGTGAAGTGGGGGGGGGAAGGGAAGGAGAGTAGGAAGGAAAGGGGGAGGGGAAAAGGGAAGAGGGAAGGGGAATTGGGAGAGGAAGGGGGAGGGGATGGTGAGGGTAAGATGGAGGGGGAGGGAAGGGGAAGGGGAAGTTATGTTCCTCTATCAAAAGAGAATAAAAACCATTTCCACTGAAAAAAGACAATAGATGAAAAATATTGTGTTTCTACAATAAGCACTCAGGTGTGTCTGTGTGCTTGTGTGTGTGTGTGGGAGGGGAGAAGGTCTGTCTCTCGTGCAGCAACAGTGAAGTGAAGTGCTGTTGCCAAAACACCCCAATAAACCTCATCTAAACCGACTTTATAACAATATACGCCATCATGACTGCAAAGTAGTCACTATGAAGAATTCCGAAGGTAGAAACGAAGAAGACGCTATCAAATCAATGAGAAAATTCGCATTTAAACTAATAAAGAAAGAGGATATACTGTCATCATACATCTTGCATGTCGTGTTGAGCTGGCAGCTACTACAGCATGTGGGAATGAGGAAGATGACTGTATAGGAAGAAAATCTTTGGGCCTGCTGGTTTGGGTTCATTGCTTTATAGCTATGAAATATTTTTTTGTAACGAAGCCAAAAATAATTAATTTAGCAATACAACCAAGCAATGAGGTATATTTATAATTATCATAAATTATCACCAAAATTCACGTAAATTCTGAGAAATATTTGTTATTGGGATTTGAATTTATTGATGTAGGTTAACCATATGTCTGACAGTGCATGGAATAAAAGGTGGAGCGTCAGGAGAAAAAATGAGAATTAGCCCAGTAAAACTGAGGGAAAAGGTGACGTAAAAACGAATATTTCAATTGTTTTGTCTGTGTTTCTATGTCTGTCATGGGGTATGGGTTTGATTTTGAGTTAAAAACCTTTCTGGAGTGACATAGAGGTTGTGTGCAAAACTTTGTCTGGGTCTGTCAAGCTGTTCGGATTTCTATATTGGACAAACAAATATATAAACATTCAATTTTATCTATATATAGATAAGACTTATTTTATTTGTCGATTTTGTTTTCTTATCTTGTTCAGCTAATTTTGATACATACTATATTGAATTATTTATTTCGGGGATCGTATTCTGTGATAATCTTCAACTTTGGTACACTTTTGTAGGATATGACCTCATTCCATATCTCATATGCCACTCTTTCATGAAGATGGTTTAAGTTTTGCCCTAGCTGATATTATTTTGCAAGAAATTATTTCATAAGTAAGTAATATTTCCCTGACTTATTTCAAAGTATTCTCTTTGCCCAAAAATTTACAATGTTTAGGCAAAACATCAAATAATTGTAAAGTACAGTGGTAATGAAAACTGCTACATTTTTTTACGATTTTAAGATACACCTGGAGAAAAAGAGATTAATGAGGCGAGTATAAATACAGAGAACCAATATTCAATCCCATAACATCAATTCAACAATGGTTAGATTTAAATCATTCACCAAGAATGTGATCGTGAAATGTAAGAAATTTCATTGGTTTTGCATATTTTCTTTATATAATTTTCCAGATAACAGCAAGACATTATGACGTCCTTAAGGTGCGTACTCCATCATGAAAGCGCAGGCAATAAAGAAGAAGAAGTTCGGCAATTTAATGATGGAATTTGGAGAAAGGTAAAGGCAGCAGCAGTCAGGCGCCAAAAGATTCAACAGTCTTCCAAGTACTCAAGCATCTGTGAGACTTTGCCAGAATTGGCATCTTTGAGTGGTGGATACCATTACACTTGTTAATGTAGATTCATTGCTGTTCCATTCAGTAAAGTTAAGGTTAAAGTTATTAAGTCCCAAAGACTTCAAAGAAGCCAGGCAACCAAGCTGAAAACCTCATCATGTGATGTTTTGCCAGAAATCTGTATGTCTTGCGATTGTCTTCGCAAAAAGGTGAAAGAAGAGGAAGAGCCCTTGACGTGTTGTTCTTATGAATCAGCAGAAAAAAACATCAAAGGAACTGCAACTGCTTTAAATGACAGCAAAATGCTAGTTAAGATAGGAAGCATTGGTTTTCAGTCTAAAAATGTAAAATATCATAACTTTGCAAACGAAAATACTTGAGCCTAGTAAGGGAGTGAAGAGACACTTTAAAAGCCAGAGCTAGATCATTAACACTAACATTGAATATATCGAGTCTTCAGTAATAGAGAACAATCGTCCTGAATATCTTGTGTCGCTGCATCGCCATTATTACAGATTGCTAAAGGAAGACGTAGCTGGAAAAGACGTTGATGTTGTACCTCACACTACAAGAATCTTAGGTGATAAGATTTTAGAACATTCTGGAACAAAGGTAGAGCTTTTTTGTCACAGTAATAAGCAAGGTACAGTTCTTTTTCCTAGCAGAACTGTAAAACATGTAGCAGTAGCATTGGCTTCTAAATACAACACCTCAGAAAAGTCTGTTATTATGGAAGCAGCTTGTATGTTACGCTTAATTATTATTGATGTATGTAATTCTGCACGTAAATTGCCAGCCACTTTATCTCTCGATGATTTTAAGAATGGGCCAGTAGACTCGCCAGAAATTGTCACTTCATTTTTCATGACCCTTCTGTCCGGCTTAAAGAACTCCAAAGATGTATCAAATGAAACAATCAGTCGAGTTGAATCAGTGTCTCAAGTATAAGTACAGGAAAAAGTAAACCCTCTAAACAGCTCTGCATGGGTGTAGGCTTGAAAAGTTTAACAGGTAGTGGGAGAATTCTTGAGATTTTGAGTCGAATGGGTCATTATATCAGCTATAATATAGCCGAGTCAATTGAGACTGAAACTGCCCCCAGTATTGTAGAAAAAGTTCGAATGCTACCTGAAAGGCTTCTACAGCAAGTGGGTATGACAACAGGTCTAGCTTGGGACAATTACGATAAACTTATGAAACATTGTCAGGAAAAGACTCACTTCATGATGCTGTTGGTATTTGCTACCAAATAGGCCTACAACTGATGAGTTAAATGAAGTGTGTCATTGCTCTACTGAAAACTCTGATTCTACGAGACACCTTAAAGGGAGGACACATCTGGAGACTCCAGAGAGACACATCATGCCATACAAAAGAAAACCATCAATGTCGAAGTTCTATGAAATTTACACTGAAGATGCAACTGAAATACTTGATAGAGCAATGAATATGAGTATGGTATGGATGATATGTCGTCATCTCAGGACTAATACTGCAATGCAGCGTGGATGGGACTCTTTAGTTGAAGATCTTTTGCCAACCCAAGAAATTGGCTATGTGGAAAAACATTGAGTTTCTCCCAACGAGATTGGATGTCGTGAGAGGAACTCTACTCAGGTCACAAAAGGTAGCTTCTGAATCTGGCGAGACATATGCAATAGTTACTTATGATCTTGCTATAACAAAGCCTGCCCTTCAGATACAAGTTCAAAAATCCCCAACATTTGATAATGTATTCATTTGTTTTGGTGTCTTCCTTATCTCTATGGCTTACTTTGGTTCCCTGGGATATGTCCTTAAGTCATCCGGTGGACCAGAAATTCCCAGCAGTGCTGAAATCCTAGCAATAGGCTCTGTGCAAGGACTTATTAGTGGGAAGCATTTCAGTCGCTGCAAGCGTTTTCATCCACTGTTAGCATTAGCATAAGATTCTCCATTTCAAACGGTTTGTTGAGAAAATGGGTGGTCTGTCAGAGGACTGTGTTTTACTGTTGAATGTTTTTGCAATAGACTCTTCTCCAACTTCTTTGTTCACCCTGTTAAGGTCAAGAGCAATATCAAAATTGCTTGAGGAATATGATGAGTTTCTTAACACGACAAGGGAAGACTGTCATGGCTCCACAGCTCAATTCTGATTAATCTATATTGATCTTGTACATATCTATATGCATTTTGACAGGGCTTGTAGGACGAACAATGTCTCACTCTGTTTATACATTAGGTTTGATGTGTTCTATATTTTTTGTAACTTATCAACCTAACTATGCCTGATGGATGACAGTGTACCACCTTAATCTTCTGAGCTTGGATAGGACACACCCTGGTGCACGTAGAATGCTTGAGGAAGGGGCTTTCTCAGTGAAGAGAACAAAAAAGTCATTTTCCCGTGGTGCAGTTGATCTCACCTTGAGCAAACAGTCAATAAAGATGCTGCATCAAGGCATGGGGCCATTGCTTCTTTTACTCAAAATATTAATGCACAAAAAAGGTGAATGGTAACAAGGTCGTTCCGAGTGTCTATTGTGAGCTGTTTGTTAAATATGGCTGGTCTGACTCGTCCAGATGACACCGCATAAGAGCTTAAACCTACAAGAATAGTTAAGGACAATGTCCACCTCAGCAACATTATACATGAAGTGGAGAACACCCTCAACCCCTTTATAGTGCATGACAATGCCCTTTATGTCTTATCCATTGGAAAAGAAGTATCAGAAGTTGTGAAAGATGATTTACTACATGTTAAAGACAAGGGTTCACAGTGGAATGAAGAATTTATCAGTGAGCGTTTTGAATTATCACTTAAACGTAGGAAAATTAAAAGCTTTACTGATGATGCTGTTAAAGTTAGAATTACTACAAAAGACATGTAAATAAAGGAAATGAAATGTACTCGAGATCTGTTTGGGAGGTTGCTTTTCTTAGCAATATCACAGAAGCTTGATATGGGTACTGTCCTCAGTTATCCTATGACACCAGTCCCATTGTCTCTTGTCATATAACAGGGGATATAAATAAAATATCAAAAAGTTCATTGATGGTCAAGCTAGAACATCTAGGGTGTAATAATTAGACTAATGATAGAACTGATGCATATATAATTAATGCTATGTTCTTCTTGCGCACACTTAGTTTACCATCAACATTTGGAGGTTTAGCATTGACAGTTTTGAAAAACGGTCTAAGTAATGCTTCTGTTGTTCATATTGTCTGCAACACATATCCTGATAAGCCCTCAATCAAAGACAGTGAGCATAATTTCCGTGGAATTACTGAAGTTCCATACCGTATAGCTGGTCCAGCACAAAAACGGCCAACAGATCTCGAGAAAGCCTTAAAGTCATCAATCTTTAAGAGAGAATTACTGATGTTTCTTAAAGAAGAGTGGCCATCAGTAATCCATGCACCGTATTTTGCTAGGCATAAACCTTATTTTGCCACTGGACAAGACTGTTTCCTCTATAATGTGCATGATGGAATAGTCCATAGAACGCAGGTTTATGAATTAAACAGCACACATGAAGAAGCAGACACACGACTAATATTCCTTGAGAATTTCATTACTGAAAATTCAGAAGACCTTCAACCAGTGATTGTTGTACGTAGCAATGACACTGATGTCTTTATCCTTCTTCTTCATCATGCTTTGCACATCAATGCAACTTTATGGATGGATGTGGGCGTTAATTCTAGGAATACAAGGCGCATGATCACTATATCAGAGCTGCCAAACGAATTAACTGCCCCTATATGTGAAGCACTACCAAGTTTCCATGCTTTTAGGCTCTGACTATACAGCACCATTTATGAGGAAAGCTAAATGGAAACCCTTTGAAATTATGAAGGGCAGTGAAGGATTGATATTAGCTCTGAATCAACTTGGTTCCTAGGAATTTAGAGACAAAGATGTTGCAGCTACTATTGAGGGGTATGTGTGTGCACTGTATGTACTTCGAAACTTTAATGAAACGAGATTGCATCTCTTTCGCAAAATGTATGCCCCAAAGAAAAACTCTGATCCTCTTCATAAGATTAAGTTATCTGACCCCTGCTGTATTAGTCCCTGCCACAAAGTTCTATGCCAAAAACTGCTTAGAACAAATTATATTTCTTTTCTTTGGAAAAATGCTAGAAAAGGTAACCTAATAGATTTTGAACCGTTTGGACATGGATGGAAAATGAAAAATGACAAATTAGTTGTGACTTGGTATGAAGGAGGGTAGGTGTCTAGAGATTTTATTGTTACAAACTCTGTCACTCTTGAAAAATCATGAGATGACGACAATGGCTAGTTGTTCTTCTGATGAAAATAGAGACAGATGATGTACAAGTTGTCTTTAATTTTTCTATTTTTCTCATTATTTGTAACTTGAGTGCTCATGCTTACAAAGTTTTGACTAAGAATAATCTAGCGAATATCTCTTTCTTTTTATGTATTAATTACAGTGTATAAAAAGGGAGAGTTCTTTTTCTTCAGATGAATTGTAAAGAAATGGATATTGAAACTATTCTGGGTAGAATTTTTTACTCATATCATGTACAGTTGAATCTAGATATCTGAATATGTTATAACTTACGGTGTATATATTTAACTATAAGTATGTGTGTGACACTCGATAAGACGGTATTTTACTTATTTTCTTAGAGGAAATAGTTATACCAAAATAGCTGTGGATGAGCCTTGATTGACATGTTATTATGATTTTCTTTGTTTTATTGTCTTATATATTATAAATATGATTAGCATATCTTTATATAACAAATACGATGGATAAAACAGTTTATTAACTATTTTTGTAATCGATATGATTCATTGCATATTTTTTATACAGGGCCATACTTCTTCCTTTAAATCAAGAAAATATGGACATTATTTCATATGTAGTGAGTATTTTTTTACTTTAATTATATTTTTGTATCTCGTACACATTTAAGACGTGTAAGATTATCTGGGATAATGATAACAGACGAGAAAGGAAGTTTTTGATTTTTCTACTAGAGAAGGTCACTTCACAGCCATAAGTCAAGTTCTTGTACTAAAGATTTAGATGTCTCCGCATCATCTTTATCATTTAAATTCTATGTTTATTAAATAAAAAAACTTTCTAGCATGAACTCTCTTTGAAACAACTACTTTTTTTTTTATAAAGGTTTAACTATATTTTCATGATCTCACTGAGTAAATATGAAATTATTCATACGGGGTGGGGAGCTTGACATATTGACTTATCATGATCTGTCTATGAGGGTGATTTACAAGATAAAGTTACTTACGAATTTCCGTTTGTTTATCAATATTTTGACAAATAGGTAATTGTTGAACGATCATTATTAACGGCGATAGCATTAAAATGTGACGTACTTCCATATTTTTTACTAACTTCAGGAGTTGGATTTTTAAGAAAAGGGCCTAGTAAAATCTCAATCCACCACTGCCAGTCTTTAAGGGTTGCAGTTTTGACTGCCCCAAGGTAAGACCTTTAAAAAAATACCTACCTATTAGAAATTTGGTAATCTCCAGAAAACAAATGGCCCCAGGCTCTTGGACTACAAGTCCATCGCCGAGGGCCCACTGCTGGTGGGGTGGGACGAGTTGAAATCGTTCCTAGGGGTGTGGTGGTGCCCGCTATGATACCTTGCATATGCTCTGGCGTATCCGGTTCCTCTCCTCTTGTGCTCTCTACAGCTGTGTGGTCTACACGTCGACCTGCTACTTCAGTGGTCAGTCTCGAATCCCAAGGAAAGGAGTTATTGATGGCATCTATTGTCAAGCGATGTTGCCTGTGTATTACACACACACATACACACACACACACACACACACACACACACACACACACACACATATATATATATATATATATATATATATATATATATATATATATATATATATATATATATATATATATATATATATATATATATATATATATATATATATATATATATATATATATATATATATATATATATATATATATATATATATATATATATATATATATATATATATATATATATATATATATATATATATATATATATATATATATATATATATATATATATATATATATATATATATATATATATATATATATATATATATATATATATATATATATATATATATATATATAAATATATATATATAAATATATATATATATATATATATATATATATATATATATATATATATATATATATATATATATATATATATATATATATATATATATATATTTCAATGGACGGAACCTCTTTCCAAGCAACCTCACCCATTTTTCCATCTGTAACATAACTTGAGAAAGAAATACAATTCATTTCAATTGTTTTAATTACTAGAACTGTGGGTTTCCACTTGCCCCTTCATAAACTCTCTCCTTCATTCCCCAAAATGGTTAAGCCTGAGGACTTAACCATTTTGTTCAAATGACTGCCCAAGGCCTTGTTTCCAGGTGACCGTACCTTCTTGGAGGTGTCAGACGACAGGCAAAGGAGGAGCCAAAAAAAGAGAGAAAGTTGGCGCCACCCACCATAGCAAACCCTCCACGAGGTTTAACTGGATTCCATGTGGTCTATATAGAAAACGTGACAAAGATTGACCTTTTGCGCCATCTACCTGGATGCCAAGGAGTAATTTCCAAGGTTATTAATAGATGATGCATCGGCAATTGTGAGAGAGAAACGCTCAGAACACCAACGACAGAGGTCCTTACACTTGCCTGCCCCTTGTATCCTCCACGTGTTTGACCCTGAGGTTCGAACCAGGATACCTTCGTAGTGGCATTTCCCTTAATTCCAACCTCCATTGCCAGCGCCCTGTTGAACAAAGGCATCGTCATCTTGATGAAGGTAATGTACCGGAATAAGGTTTCTTAGTCAGTCATGATTCCTGTTATTTCCCTGTCTGATTTTAAGTTCTTTTCCATTGTGCAATCACCTTCAGTAATTTGTGTTGGAGCATTCAGTGTTCACATAATTATGCATTTAGTGTTGAACTGAGTTATTTGGCCCCATCTATGCACTCCCTCAGTTCCCTTTGAGCGTCTTGTTATTCTTGCAAGTAACCGTCTTGCATATATTGCAGATAGGCCTCAACTGTGGAGTCACTCAGCTCTATCCCATGTGCAGTACCCCTTCTACCCCCTCTGCAATGTTTCCTGTTATGAAGACATCATCGGCGTAGAATATTTATCCTGTGTAGGATTCATTCATTTAGCAGTCCCCTATTATTACCTGCCCAGTAATTCGTCATTCTTCTGATCTGTGTTTGTTATGTAAATATAACTAGTTAAGAGAGCCCTTGATTTTACATAATCTTCCCTCACATGAAGGCCTTAAGACACTGTATTTCCTTTGCTGTGTTTGTCTACAAAGTTGCCCTGATATTGAGTTAGATGTGTAATAAACACAGTTGATTTCTTGATAATGTAAAGAACTCCCTGCCTTCATCTGTTGCTACCCAGAATGAAGTAAGCATCCTAGGGACATTCATAGTAACTAGTGTACATCGCCGAGTATGCAATTTCTTTACAATTATCAGCAGATTAGCAACTGCTAGCTGGTCTACATAACTGGAGATGACCTTGGTGTTATACCCCTTCCATTTTAAGCACATGAGAAGAGCCAGTTCCACAGCGTAAGTACAAGTCAATATATTTTGTTTAGGTTTATTCTAGATGCGAAAAGTGACTGCAATCAGTGTTAGGTAATTGATAGACTATGTGCATGCCAAATTAGTTCATGAGAATAGAGACACGGAATCTTCAATTCCAGACCACGTGGCCCCAACCCTAACCATCCGCCATCTTTGATTTGTGAGTTCCATGAGAAATTCCATTGTTATAAAAAACCACACTCCCAGCGCTCATATATAAACCCTTTCTTTCGCTTGCTAATTTTTATCCATACGTCCATGTACCTCGCCACATTTTTGAAAGTAATAAACTTTTAATTCCTTAACTGAGTCGGATATTCTTTGGCGAGCCCGTAGCATTCCTGTGAATTTAATTATTGACGAATTTATCAGCGAGAATTTCCTCTTTCATTCATTAACTTTCGTTCATTTAGAACAACTGAGTCTTTTCAGGCACCCTGAAATTTGCCCTGTTCAGACATACTAATTTTCATTCATTCCGAACAACTGAGTCTTTTCAGGCACCCTGAAATTTGCCCTATTCAGACATACTAATTTTCGTTCATTCCAAACAACTGAGTCTTTTCAGACACTCTGAAGTTTGTCTTATTCAGACATACTAATTTTCGTTCATTTCAAACAGTGGAGTCTTTCAGGCACCCTGAAATTTGTCTTATTCAGACATCCTAATTTTCGTTCATTTTGAACGACTGAGTCTTTTCAGACCCCCGGAAATTTAAGTCTTTTCAGACAACTGAGTCTTTTCAGACAACTTGAGTCTATTCAGACCTCTTGAATCTGGTCATTTCGTACAATATTGAGTCTCGTCAGACATATTGAACCTGTTCGCTCGACAACCATGAGTCTTTTCAGACATTGATTTTCTAATGGGTCATGCCCATATAAGCATTATCTCAAGATGTCTACAACATCCAGAGCCCAGCAAAATGAGGACTTCAAGCTCTACATGTCTGCTGGAAAGGACATGGGACTGTCAGGACAATCCCTGAGGGACTGGATCCAAGAGAGAGTAGACGATGCCAAGGTGGAAAGAGAGGCTGAAAGAATAGCCCATGAGAAACGAGAAGAGGCAGAAAAACAGGAGAAGGAGAAAGAAAGAATAGACCAGGTAAAATGAGAAGAGGCAGAAAGACAGGGGAAGGAGAAAGAAAGACAGGAGAGGGAGAAAGAAAGAGCTCATCAGCTTACAATGGCAGCTCATGACATGTGCAACACACTTGCACCCTCTCCTCATTCAACCCTCAGCAGTGTAGGCACCCTCATAAGAAAATGGGATGAAGCCAAGCCTGAGGCCGGGCTCGACCATATTGAAAAGGTCCTGATGACCTACCAGCCCTCTACTGAAGAAGTGTCTCTGATCCTGGGAAAGCACCTTGAAGGGAAGGGTGCCATTGTATTTAATGCTCTCCCCCTTGAGGATCAAGGAAATCTTGCCCTTGTCCACCAAGCCACTATAAAAGCTTTTGAAATAACACCTGACCTTTGGAGGAAAAGGTGGAGAAATATGCCCAAGGAATCAGCCCAAACCTGATCCGAGTGGATCTTCAAAAAGACCAGGCCCTAAAAGGATGGCTAGAATCTCTGAAAGCCACTAGTGTGGAGGATGTCCTTGAACTCTTCCAGCTCAAGGACTTCTTATTTTATGCCCTGCCAGCTCTCACCACTCATCTATGTGATAAGGTGCCTAAGACAGTAGTCAAGTGCTGCTGTTGGACTGACAAATGGGATACTCATCATCCCCATCTTAGCTCCCATGGACGAAAATTATAATCCTCCTTGCCTGCCTCAACCATCTCCCAGCAACCTCACAAGAATGGGCACTCTCAAAAGAAACCCATGTGTGGGTATTGCAAAAGAACAGGGCACCCCACTGACCAGTGCTGCTTGAAGGCTGAGAATCAGCCAGAAGACCCCTCTACATCCTCAAACAGGACAACACCCCAGCAAGGCACACCTGGGTCGTGGATGAAGGGTAAAGGGCCTGCTCCCTCCAATGGGACAGTGCCAGGTAAAGACTATAGCCAGACTTATTGCCCTGATTGCAAAGTCTATGGGCACTCTACCCAATGGGCAAAATGCCCTAATAATAATAAGTCAAGTACTCCCGCCCTTGCCTTGGCTGTCACAGACCCAACATCGTTAGGTCCTCCAGCCCAGGGTCCCAGTCATGTGGCACCTCTCTGATGTAGGTGCCCCGCCAGCCAGGTCAAGGCATTTGATGATTCTGTGTACAAATGTCCCTCATAAGGGAAGACAAAATTCCCTGTGGAGCTACCATTAACTAATGTAAACCCATCACTATTGAAGTTATTAATCACTTTAAGATGGCACTTCCTAATGTCAAGTTGACTGTCACGAGACCTCACAGATCTGAAATCTGCAACCTTGCAGTAGCTAGACACATTCCTGGAGGTTATGACATCCTCCTCGGACAGGACTTCCAGTCCTCATCTAAGCTACAGCAATCCAGGGGTCAGAATCCCCCAGATCATTCATTAGGAACGAGTAAGCCTCAAACGCCTGTATTCGTTCCACTGCCAGTGCCACCTGAGTGCAATGTGCAGTGGTCCCCTCCATCAAGATCGATTCCAGATCCCATTCCGGCCCCCGACCCTGCCCCAGTGCCAGTGCCAGGGCCCCCAATAGATCCCCCTCCAGGAGATCCCATGCTTGATTCACAATCTCTGCCAGTGTCACTTGGGTGCACTCAGCAGTGCCAAGCTCCATCCATCCTGAACAATGAGCACATTCTAAATCAAATATTAGTGCCTCACCCTGCCTTAGTGCCAGCGCCAGAGCACGCCGCTGATCTCCATTCCAGAGATTCCAGTCCAGGTCCCCTCTCTTTTACAGGCTTGACTTTGCTACCAGTGCCTGTAAGAGATATGGATCCTTCCGACCACAGCAAAAGCTCACCCAAAGGTGCGGCCTCGCAACCCATGCCTGAGCTGGTCAGTCTTACATGCGAACCTCTCACGCCCCCCATGACCGCTTCTGCTCTGTCTCAGTCTGCTGCAGACACAATAGTGAGTAAGGATTCTGCCGTGACCCAATTGGCCGATAAACTCAAGGAACTGAGAGCTTGTAAAGAAGGCCCTGCATCAGCCAAAAAAGAAGTCGACACAGACAGTACCCAAATACCCTTCCCGGGCTCAGTTCCACCTATTTCCCGACCAAGACAAACCATCAAAGTAAGAGAGGTCCGTGGAGAAAATACCACGGGTGTGGATAATTCCAGGTAGCTTAAGGAAAGCCCCCAAGCTTTCCTGGCACCCATGCCAAACCGGCACAGTGCCATCCTTTTCCCTACGAAGACTTTGGCACCTCTATTCAGACGAGTATATCAGGGTTCTTCACCTATTTATTTTTCTTATAACTCTATCCCTTTATTTTTTCCTTAACATTTCCCTTCCTTACTTTTGATTATTACTCACATTTATTTTATACCTTACCAAGGCCTCATTTCACTTTAATCCCCTCTGCCAGTGCAGAGTGCCATTGACAGATATTCCAATTGTATGAGTCCTATGACTTTCCTTTCAGGCCTACCACAGCATCATACATTTAAAATGTGATATGCCATCACCATTAGTTATTATTAAATGACTGCCAATGTGGCACAGTGCTGTTATAGTAAATGATAGCAAATGATCCTGCCACAGGAGTCGCGCCCTCTGGCTACCTTATGCGGCCTTCTTGGGCTAAGGAATGAACCTAGCCATTTTCCATAGGCTAAGGAATGTAATTTCGGCATATTTAATCGTCATCTTTTATTAACAATCCTTGATTACTCTGAATCTGTCATCTATTCCCTTTGTGAACCTCTGTAATAAATCTTGAGTCTCAGACCCGTGACTTGTATTTATAGTGCCCAAATGGCACTGAGCTATTGCTCAAGTATCGTGGAAACACCTGACTAAGCCCACATTTACCTTATTGTAATGCTTCTTCAAGGCAGATTAACTGCATGTGTGCAAAATTGGTAATTGATTATTATTAAGAGTGCATGAAGTATCTCTAGAATTAACCTAGTATTAATTCATTGTTTTAACTATACCATTATGTTGTGAGAATACTCTGATTAACGCTGACTTAACGTCATAGGAATTAATGATAATATGTCACTTCTAGCAGCAAGTATTTATCTGTGTTAAAGTAAATGTCATGGTGTTGTTTTGTCTCTTGAAATTAATTGCTACACAGAAGTTTAAGTTAAATTACAAGGCCCCAAAGGGACATGAGAGAGAAGTAAAGTAAAGTCTTTAAGTGAGTTTGCTTGCTGGTAACCTTTCTCACCCGATCTAGGGCGTGAATGCTAATTTGCTTGGGGAGGTGCAAAAGATGGAACCTTGTTCCAAGCAACCTCACCCATTTTTACATCCGTAACATAACTGAGAAGGAAATAAAATTCATTTCAATTGTTTTAATTACTAGAACTGTGGGTTTCCACTTCATAAACTCTCTCCTTCATTCCCCAAAATGGTTAAGCCCTTTAACCCTTCTCTCTGTTCAAATGACTGCCTAAGGCCTTGTTTCCAGGTGACCTTCCTACCATCTTGGCAGCATCAGACAACGGGAAAAGGAGGAGCCAAAATAAAAAGAGAAAGTTGACGCCACCTGCCATAGCAAACCCTCCACGAGGTTTATCTGGATGCCATGTGGTCTATATAGAAAACGTGATGAAGACTGACTTTTGTCCCATCTACCTGGACGCCGAGGCATAATCTCCGAGGTTATTAATAGATGATGCATCGGCAATCGCGAGAGAGAAGCGCTCAGAACACAGAGGACAGAGGTCCTTATCCTTGCCTGTCCTTGTATCCTCCACGTGTTTGACTTCAAAGTTCGAACAAGTATACTTTTGTAGTGGCATTTCCCTTAATTCCCTCCTCCATCGCCAGCACCCTATTAAATGATAAGCCTTGACTGTGGAATCACTCGGCCCTATCCCATGTGCAGTACCCTTTCTATCCGTTCTGTGATGTTTCCTGCTATGAAGACATCATTGGCATAGAATATTTATCCTGTGTAGGATTCATTCATTTAGCAGTTCCTTATTGTTACCTGCCCAGTAATTCATCATTCTTCTGATCTGTGTTTGTTATGTAAATATAATTATTTCATAGAACCCTTGAGCTTACGTAATCTTCCCTTTCATAAAGAAAGCCTTAAGCCACAGTATTTCCCTTGCTGTGTTTGTCTATGAAGTTGCCCTAATATTGAGTCAGATGTGTAATAAATACAGTTAATTTCTTTACAATTATCAGCAGAATAGCAACTGCCAGCTGGTCTACATAATTGGACATGACCTTGGTATTATACTCCTTCCATTTTAAGCACATGAGAAGAGCCAGTTCCACAGCATAAGTGCGTATCGAAATATTTTGTTTAGGTTTATGCTAGGTACAAAAAGTGACTGCAATCAGTGTTAGGTAATTGATAGACTATGTGCTTGCCAAATTAGTTCATGAGAAGAGAGAGCGTAGTAACCATTCCACGAGATTTTGTACTATCGCATGTTAGCTGCATGTTTTAAGAATAGGAAGCTAGGGAGTAACTCAGTCTAAGAGTTAATAAAAAGGAATAAAGCCCCTATTCCTTTGTCCACGTGATAAGGACAATTTGAAAGTCCCGAATTCCCAGATAGGCACACTGTAAACGACCACCAAGGCTTTGACTCCAGCTGTTTTGCATTGCTGGATTTATCTTCTTTCTTCTCTCTCTCTCTCTCTCTCTCTCTCTCTCTCTCTCTCTCTCTCTCTCTCTCTCTCGCTTGATGGATAGAAGAAGCTAAGAAGTGTTTAGGAATATAAATTCCCGCTCTCAAGAAGGGAGAATGGTAATTCTGACACGGAATCTTCAATTCCAGACCACGTGGCCCCAACCCTAACCATCCGCCATCTTTGATTTGTGAGTTCCATGAGAAATTCCATTGTTATAAAAAACTGCACTCCCAGCACTCATATATAAATCCCTTTCTTTCGCTTGCTAATTTTTATTCATACGTCCATGTACCTCACCCAGAATCAAGCAAGTATCCTAGGGACATTCGGAGAATATATATATATATATATATATATATATATATATATATAAATAAATTTCTGACTCACGTCGGGATCGAACCCAGGTCTCTCAGGTGGAAAGCAAGGGCGTTCCCACTGGGCCATACAAGTCTAAAGAAGTCGGAACCTGAGAGCAACTGCACCCAAGGAATTACCTGGGCAAGTTAACTGCTTGCATACCAACGAGTTTTCCCCAACTTCCCGACTCACTCAATGACCCAATAGACAACATTTCATTCAATTATCCCTTCTGAGTGAATAAGATCCAGAAATCATCAACACACAATCACGTGTGGAACAGAAATAAATTTCTGACTCACGTCGGGATCGAACCCAGGTCTCTCAGGTGGAAAGCAAGGCGTTACCCACTGGGCCATACAAGTCTAAAAGAAGTCGGAACCTCAGAGCAACTGCACCTAGGAATTACCTGGGCAAGCTAACTGCTTGCATACCAGCGAGTTTTTCCAACTTCCCGACTCAGCAATGACCCAATAGACAACATTTCATTCGAATTATCCCTTCTAGTGAATAAGATAGAAATCATCATTACACAATTTTGTGGAACAAGAAATAAATTTCTGACTCGTAAGGATCGAACCCAGGTCTCTCAGGTGGAAAAGCAAGGCGTTACCCACTGGGCCATACAAGTCTAAATAGTCGGAACCTAAGCAACTGCATATAGGAATTACCTGGGCAAGCTAACTGCTTGCATACCAGCGAGTTTTCCCTAACTTCCCGACTCAGCAATGACCCAATAGACAACATTTCATTCATATTATCCCTTCTGAGTGAATAAGATAGAAATCATCAACACACAATCACGTGTGGATGTGAAATGAAATTTCTGACTCACGTCGGGATCAAAAGGTCTCTCAG
Source organism: Macrobrachium rosenbergii (assembly GCF_040412425.1). NCBI lineage: Eukaryota > Metazoa > Arthropoda > Malacostraca > Decapoda > Palaemonidae > Macrobrachium > Macrobrachium rosenbergii. The sequence goes on from NC_089788.1 coordinate 45,033,971, forward strand.
GTGGAAAGCAAGGGCGTTACCCACTGGGCCATTATTTGGAAGTCTAAAGAAGTCGGAACCTGAGAACTGCACCCAAGGAATTACCTGGGCAAGACGCTAATTGCTTGCATACCAGCGAGTTTTCCCCAACTTCCCGACTCAGCAATGACCCAATAGACAACATTTCATAAAATTATCCCTTGTGAATAAGATAGAAATCATCAACACACAATCACGTGTGGAACAGAAATAAATTTCTGACTCACGTCAGGGGATCGAACCCAGGTCTCTCAGGTGGAAAGCAAGGGCGTTACCCACTGGATAAAAAAGTCTAAAGAAGTCGGAAGCGAGAGCAACTGCACCCAGAATTACCTGGGCAGCTAACTGCTTGCATACCATTAAAGTTTTCCCCAACTTCCCCGACTCATGCAATGACCCAATAGACAACATTTCATTCGAATTATCCCTTCTGAGTGAATAAGATGAAATCATCAACACACAATCACGTGTGGAACAGAAATAAATTTCTGACTCACGTCGGGATTAAGGGAGTCTCTCAGGTGGAAAGCAGTTGTTACCCACTGGGCCATACAAGTCTAAAAGAAGTCGGAACCTGATTGCAACGCACCCAGGAATTACCTGGGCAAGCTAACTGCTTGCATACCAGTTGTTTTCCCCAACTTCCCGACTCAGCAATGACCCAATAGACAACATTTCATTCTGAATTATATTCCAGTGAATAAGAGGAAATCATCAACACACAATCACGTGTGGAACAGAAATAATTTCTGACTCACGTCAGGATCAACCCAGGTCTCTCAGGTGGAAAGCAAAGGGATTACCCACTGGGCCATACAAGTCTAAAAAAAAGTCGGAATTGAGAGCAACTGCTTTAAGAGATTACCTGGGCAAGCTAACGGCTTGCATACCTTGGTCCAATTTTCCCCAACCGACTCAGCAATGACCCAATAGACAACATTTCATTCAGAATTATCCCTTCTGAGTGAATAAGATAGAAATCATCAACACATAATCACGTGTGGAATGAAATAAATTTCTGACTCACTTTTCTATCTTAGGTCTCTCAGGTGGATAAGCAGAGGGCGTTACCCTGGGCCATACAAGTCTAATTGAAGTGGAATGGAGTGCAGAAAAGGAATTACCTGGGCAAGCTAACTCTTGCATACCAGTTTTTTCCCCAACTTCCCGACTCAGCAATGACCCAATAGACAACATTTCATTGAATTAAAAATTGAATAAGATAGAAATCATCAACACACAATCACGTGTGGAACAGAAATAAATTTTGACTCGTGGATCGGGTCTCTCAGGTGTGTTGGCGTTTTTTGGGGTAAAGTCTAAAAGAAATTTATTTCTTTCCACACGTGATTGTGTGTTGATGATTTCTATCTTATTCACTCAGAAGGGATAATTGAATGAAATGTTGTCTATTGGGTCATTGCTGGAGTTTAAGTTGGGAAAACTCGGCTGTTATGTGATTTCAACAGGTAATTCCTTGGGTGCATTGCTGTGTTGACTCTTTTAGACTTCTTATGGCTCCAGTGAAGAACCTTGCTTTCCACCTGAGAGACCTTTGATCCTGTGTGAGGAAATTTATTTTCCACAGTGATTGTGTGTTGATGATTTATATATTATTCACTCAGAAATAATTTTTTAAGTGGGTCATTGTTTTATGGAAGCCTTTAAATCATAAGTTGCAGAGCTTGCTTGCCCAGGTAATTACCAAACTGTGCAGTTGATTGTTAGGTTTATTTTTTTTATATTGTATGTATTTAGTACGATTTTTTTGAGATTGTGAACACATATATTTAAAACATGTTCCATTTTATTTGATTGTATGTTGTTTGATTTATATGTTTTCATATCTACAAAGTGATAATTATGAAATGTTGTCCATTGGGTGATTGAGTTTGAATTGGGGAAAATTCGCTGGTATGCAAGCATTATTGATGTCAGGTCGATAATTCGTTAAATCTCTCAGGATTTTTCCAGACTTGAATTAGCCCAGTGGGAAACCCTTGCTTTCCAATAGAGATTGTTCGAGGACGTGAGTCAGAAATTTATTCCCTGTTTTATGATTGTGTTTGATGATTTAAATCTTGTTCATTTGATTTTGAACGAAACTGTCTATTATCATTGTGAGTAACAATATGCAATCAATAAAATTATAGTGTAGTAGTGCCTGAGAGTTAGCTTGCCCAGGTGATGTCAGTTGTCATCAGGTTCCGACACTGTTTTGCTTGTATGGCCCAGTGGTAAAATCTTGTTTCCAGATCTAGTTTTGGTTTTAATGTTTTGAGTCAGAAATTTATTTTGTTCCACATGAATTGTTGTATTTGATTTGATTTTCATCTTATTCACTCAGATAGGGATTTTTAATGAAATGTTGTCTATATATTATATGAGTATATACATTAGAAAAAATATATATATGCAAGCAGTTAGCTTGCCATAATATATATAATTATGCAGTAATTCATTCTTCCGTGCTATTTTAGACTTGTAGGCCCAGTGGGTAACTGATTGCTTTCCACCTGAGAGATCATAGATGATGTATACATGAGTATATAAATTTATTATGTATCCACATGATTGTGTGTTGATGATTTCTATCTTATTCACTCTTGAGGGATAACGTTATGAAATCTTATATATTGGGTCATTATATTAGTCTTAGGGAAAAAGATACATGCAAGCAGTTTTGCCCAGGTATATATTATCCCTGTGCAGTTGGATATGTATATATTGTTTAGGCTTGTATGGCTCCATTTGGTATAGATGTGCTTTCCATAGACCTGGTGTGGGTATGATCAGAAATTTATATCTGTATCCACACGTGATTGTACATTTGATGATTTATATCTTATTCACTCAGAAATAATTGAATAAATGTTATTTTATCATTGCTAATCCATCTTAAGTTGGGAAAAGCTTATATATATATTAGGTACATTTATTTATGGGTGCAGTTGCTCATAAGGTTCCGACTTTTAGACTTGTATATGCCCAGTAATAACGCCCTTGCTTTCCACCTGAGAGACCAGATTGATCCCAGTGTGAGTCATAATATATATTTCTGTAATACATATGATTGTATATGATATATATTATATATATATATATATATATATATATATATATATATATATATATATATATATATATATATATATATATATATATATATATATATATATATATATATTTTTTTTTTTTTCTCATGATGTTGCCTTGTAATATGTATATCCTCCTATAATTTTGACATATTTACTTTTTTCATGTGTTATGTTTAATGATAATGGTTGTTGAAGTGTCATATTTAGTTTGGCATCAGATCTCAAAAGAACTAATGATTACTTGATAGCGTAATTTAGAATTGATAATACAATTTTAATAGTAACGTAATTTAGAATAATATCTTTCTTGTGAACACGTGTGTGTGTCCAGCAAGCACTTGTATCATTTCAATTGTCATCAGTTGAGATAAGAGAGAGCGCTTTGTTTTGGGTTAGTGATGACAGGTTTGGAAAACGAATGCCGATTCATCCCATATGGGCTCAAGACGAGTGATTTCACATTGTTACATGCGTTGTTCGAGTCCACGTACGCCATGTTTTGTAAGATGTTTTTGTAAGATTCAAAACGTTTTGCTGGGATGACGTAACTTTCTTCTAGAAGCTTCTCCATTGTATCTCGCACCCAAAACGCTTTAATGACGTCACTTCCTGCTTCTAGAACTTTTATATCTCGTACCCAAAATACTTTAATGACATCATATAATTGTTTCATATTACTGGAATCCTAAAATTTGTATTTCATTCTGATTTCTGAGACCAGTCGATTTAATTTCTCTCTCTCTCTCGTTAATTAGAAAGAGATTACTTTAACGTAGTGTTTTGTGGTCATGTTTAACATTAACTTTTGAGATCTGAATTTAGTAAAGTTATTTAGTTCATAATGGTGCCTGGTAAAAAGTGTGTTTTGTGCAACGCAGCTGCAGCAAATGATTTACAGAGGTTTTCACAATTTTTGTAAGGTAACGTGAATTTTACTTATTGATTAATGCCATGGTATGATAAGTTAGGAAATTTTGAACAAGTGAAATCATTATTGATAAATCTTATGTGCATTTTTGTGTGTTTTTCTATTTACAATCTCTTTATATTTTCACATTTTTGTGTCTGTGATGTAACATTTATTTACATAGCATTTTAAAAATTTCTTAGTAATTTAACATTGCATACTTGATTTGATGTTTCATTTATTAAGATTTTCTTTTTAAATCTTGAGTAATTCTTGATAGTTTAAATTTTGCTTTATTAATTTAAATTCCTGATAAAGTTTTTGTGAATTAGTTTTGTTTCATAATTTAATTCAAGAATTAATTGAGTGTTGTATTATTTTCAAGTAATAATAAATTTTTCAGATTGTGAATTCTAATTAATTGTGAATTCTAATTATAAACTTTGAATTTAAAAATAAATTTTTGTATTTAAAATTTTTAGAAAACAGTGTTTCATTTATTGATCACCAGTGAATAGGATTGATTGTGTGTGCATAAGGCAAAGTGATAAACATGTTTTGTTCTTTTAGTTTTGCTAAAGTGAATTAAGACCAGGGAAACAGTTAGAGTTTTTGATGGAGTGATGCCCTTTTACTCTAGAAGATTTCTAGTTTAATTTTTGATACCTCACACATATTCTGATGAACTTAATTTGATTTTTCAAGATTGATAAATAAGTTTTTCCTAAGGGATCACTATTACCTTTAGAGTACTCAGTCGTAATAATTAAACGTTATGAGAGTTCAGGTATCTGGCTGAAGTGAGGTATATTTTTGAATTTTGAGATTAGTTGTGTAATAACCAGGTACTTGATACGTATCGTGACATTATATTGTTTGGTGCCCAGAGACCCGGTAACAAAACAAAATATCACTCTGGTTTATGGTTTATACTGGTGGTGTTAGGGATATATTTTGATAGGAGAGTGACCACATAGTTATTTTTTGCCTTGTATTGTGAATTATTTAGTTGAGTAACTTAGAGAAAATGGCTCTGTTCAATGTTCAGAGGTTTTTAGCAGCTCCTTCCATCCAAGAGTTATCTGAATCCAACCTGACTAAGGCACAGTGGATTGCTTTAGCAGTGGCATGTGGGGGTAATGTGTCTAGTGGTATGATTAAGGCACAAATCAAATATATTGCAATCCAAGCATTGATGGACTCTGGTAAAATAGATGAAGAGTTAGGAGATGCGCAAGAATTGTTGAATGCAGCTGAGGCAGAATTTACAGATAAACATGAGCAAAAGAAAGAGAAAAGTGATGCAGAAGCAGAACTAAGATGTATAGAAGCAGAAGAAAATTTGATTAAGCTGAAGATGCAGGCTGAAAGAGAAAGAGAAGATAGAGAGAAAAGAGAAAGAAAGGAAAGAGAAGAAGAAAAAGCAGAAGAAGAAGAAAGAAGAGAAAGAGAAAGACAATGAAAGAGAAGATGGAGTTAATAAAAGCTCGATCCACATTACCTGTAACACCGTCTAACCCTACTCAAGGTAATTCAGACCCTGTATTTGATGTAGTAAGAGTGCAGAAGTTAATTCCAAAGTTTACAGAAGAAGCTCCAGATGAGTTTTTGATCACTTTGAAAAAAAGTGGCTTCAGGTATGGGATGGCCAGAGGATAAATGGTCGGTCTTGTTACAGAGTGTTCTCATTGGTAAAGGAAGAAGTGCCTATTTAGCCTTATCAGCTGATCAGTGTAAAGAGTACAAGGTACTCAAAACACAATGTGCTACAAGTTTACCAGATGACCCTGAATATTATAATGAAAGATTCAGATCTTTGAGAAAGGATGACAAGATAACTTTCTTGGATTATGCTTACAAAGTAAGAAGATGTTTTAAACGATGGTTGAGGCTGCTAAAGTTAAATCTATGGACGAACTTGAAGAGTTAGTAGTCCTAGAACAATATCTTAGAGGAATTCCTGAACACATAAGAGCCTATTTAAGAGAGAGAGAGGTTAAAAACTTGACAAAGCTGCTACATTGAGTGAAGATTTTAATATAATTTCTAGCAAAAGAAATTATAATGTCAAGTACCAGAACCAACAACGCACAGGTTTCAGGTCTCATCCAAATTTCAGGAACATTACAACTGGAAATCCTTCTAGTGGCTATGCCAATACAAAGCCAGGTAACACCCCTCAGCAATTAAATGTTAAATCCTCATCATCCAGTCTGTTTCAAGACAGATACAGAAGACTAATGTTGTCTGCTACAAGTGTGGAAGAGTAGGACACCACAGTCGAGATTGTTATCAGACACAACAGCAGACCAAACCAGTTGGTCAAGTGGTTAAAGGTAACCAGGTGAAGCAAACTACGAAGAGCAGTGTGGGAACGACTGAGACTAAACAAGCAGAGTGTTTAGCAACCAGTGGAAATGTAACTTCAAGCAGTGAGTGGCTGAGCAGCTTGGAGGCTTTTAAGCCATATATCTTTGAAGGTACGCTGACAACTCAAGGAGGAAGTGTGCAGGTACCAGTCAAAGTGTTACGTGATACGGGGAGTAACCATAGTGTGGTAGTTCGTGGTGCTCACCCACAGTTGGAAAAGAATCTCACTGGAGATTCAGTTATTTTGAAGGGTATAGGAGGAGAAGAGGTAACTCCTATATGCCGTTTGCATTTGTCCTGTGAATTGGTGACAGGAATGTTGATTTTGCTGTAAAAGACTCACTAGCTGTTGAAGGTGTACATGTTTTACTGGGTAATGAAGTTGGTGGTGTACCATTTGTTCCTTGTCCTATAGTGACAGACAAACCGTTAAGGGGTTAGTCCTACAGTAGATTTAGAGAAGAAACCCCACCTGTTTCCAAGTTGTGTAACTACCAGGAGTATGAAGAGAACTATGTCTGCAAGTGAAGATACTGAGGATTTACCTGCACCAGAAGAATCAAGTGACGGATCTTTAAGATTAGAAGAGCTGTTCCAGGAAAGTGAAGTTTCCCCTAGTGGTAGTAATGAAGAGATTTCCCAAGAAGAAGAAGATCCTGTTGTTATTGAAGAGACTCCGAGTAGTCAAAGTGTTCCTGAAGATAGTAGTAAAACTACAGAAGCAGAGTTAGCAGATATGGAGAGTTCAGCCCTTGAAGTTGGTCAAGTGACTAGAGAGAAGCTAATGAAACTGCAGAAGAGGATACAACGTTGGCTGATCTGTTCTTCAGAGTTGTTGATCAAGAAGAGATGCAACAAACCTCCACCTGTTATTATCTAAAGGAAGGGTTACTAATGAGGAAGCATCGACCTGCAGATATACCAGGAAATGCTGGATGGGGTGAATATCATCAAATTTTGATTCCATATCCATTGAGGAAACAAGTTGTAGCAGTAGCGCATGAGTCTGGACATATGGGAATCAGGAAGACTGTTGAGAAGATTATGAAGTATTTTTTTCTGGCCTGGACTTCACAAGGATGTTAGCAAATTTTGCAGAGTGTGTCACACATGCCAGATAGCTGGAAAACCGAATGAAACCATTCAGAAAGCACCCTTACATCCCATAGAAGTTAGAGGAGAACCCTTTAGCAAGGAAATTATAGACGTGGTTGGGCCACTTCCGAAAACAAAGAAAGGAAATTAATATCTTTTAACATTAATGTGTCCAGTGACTAGGTATCCTGAGGCGATTCCTGTAAGAAGCATAAGTGCAAAGGTAATTGCTGAGAAGTTGGTGGAGTTTTTCTCCAAGTTTGGAATACCAGAAATTGTGCAAAGTGATAGAGGAACGAACTTTACTTCAAAATTATTCCAGGATGTGATGAACTTGTTAGGAGTAAAACAACAGTTATCAACTGCTTATCATCCAGAGACTCAAGGAGCCTTGGAAAGGTTCCACCAGACATTGAAAAGTATGTTAACTAAGTATTGCAATGAATCAGGAAGAGAGTGGGATGCTGGTTTACCTTTAATGTTATTTGAAGTTAGGAATGCTTATCAAGAAAGTATGGGATTTTCACCAAATGAAATGATTTTTGGTCGAGACATTAGAGGTCCATTGAAGATTCTTGCAGAGAATTGGGAAGAAAATCAAGAGGAAATCCAAGGAGAATATGTGAAGAACTTGAGGAAAAGACTAAGAGAAATTAGAAAATTCTCTTTAGAAAATTTGAAAATAAGTCAAGAGAAAATGAAAAGAAAATATGATGCTAAGACTAAGCTAAGAAATTTTAGTATTGGACAGCAAGTTCTAGTGTTCTTACCAGTGAAAAGATTTCCCTTACCAATAAGTTTCAAGGTCCTAATAGGATAATAGAGAAGTTAAGTGATCGAACTTATGTGATTGAAACACCAGGAAGAAGAAAACGACAGAGGAAGATGCATGTGAATCTTTTGAAACCTTACTTCTCAGAGACTAAAACTGAAACAGTGTCAATAACACAGACAACTTCATCTACAGAAGACGATGATGGCTACGAATTGGGAGCTGAAAACAAGATGAACAATTCTTCAATATTAGAAAATTTGGAAGATAAACTAAAACATCTGAGTGTTGAGCAAAGTAGTGAATTAAGTGAAGTGATTCAAAGTTTCCCTGAAATTTTTGCAGATGTACCTAGGCGTACCAATCTGACAAAGCATGAGATAAAGATCAGAGAAGATGGAAAACCTTTTAAAATGAGAGCTTATCGCTTATCACCTTTTCATCGAGATGTTTTGAAGAAAGAAGTTGAATATTTGTTGCAGCATGGATTAGCAGAACCCAGTTCAAGTCATTATAGTTCTCCTTGTGTGTTAGTGAAGAAACCAGATGGCTCATTTAGAATGTGTACTGATTATAGGAAACTGAATTCCATCAGTGTGGCTGACAATTATCCCTTGCCTCTTATTGATCAATTTCTTGATAAAACTGGGCAAGCCAAATTTGTTTCCAAGATAGACTTGTTGAAAGGATATTATCAAATTCCCTTAGATGAGAATGCTAAGTTGCTGTCAGCTTTCATTACTCCTTTTGGACTGTATCAATACACTGTTTTGCCGTTTGGTCTGATGAATGCACCTGCAACATTCCAGCGAGTGATGGATCAACTACTAGGATCAATAGAAGGAGTAGGTGTATACCTTGATGACATTGTGATTTATTCTAATACATGGGAAGAACATCTGAAAATATTAAGGAAAGTGTTCAAGAAACTGGGAAGCAGGACTAACAATCAACTTACAAAAACTGAGTTTGGAAAGGCAACTGTGCAGTATCTAGGATTTGAAGTTGGAAAAGGCCTTCTAGCTCCTATTGATGCTAATGTAGAAGGTATCCATAAGGCTACCCCTCCTGCTCTGAGGAAACAGCTACAAAGATTTTGGGCATGGCTGGATTTTATCGCCGATTCTGTCCAAATTTCTCAGCTTAACTGACTTAACCAGTCCTAAAAGAAAGTTTATTGGACTCAAGAATCATTTGAGAAGGTTAAAGCCATATTAACTTCAAGACCAGTGCTTCAAGCTCCAGACTTCAATAAAAGTTTGTGATACAAGTTGATGCATCCGACTGTGGAATTGGAGCTGTTCTACTTCAAGAAGATGACAACAGAATCTTCCATCCAGTATGTTTCATGTCTTCAAAGTTGAAAAAGCACCAGAAAACTTACTCAACAATCGAAAAGAAACATTAGCATTAATCACAGCATTGAAAAAGTTTGAAGTGTATGTGAACCGACCTAGGAATGAAGAAATTTTAGTGTTGTCGGATCACAACTCAATCTCATTCATCAATAAGATGAAAAATAATAATATGAGACTGACCAGGTGGTCTTTATGCCTGCAGGAAAAGATAATGTCATAGCAGATTATTTATCCTGTTGTGAATCGTTGGATTCAAACCCGGGATAAGTAATCTTCTGGGGGGAGGAATTTCATGATGTTGCCTTGTAATACGTATATCCTCCTATAATTTTGACATATTTACTTTTTTCATGTGTTATGTTTAATGATAATGGTTGTTGAAGTGTCATATTTAGTTTGGCATCAGATCTCAAAAGAGCTAATGATTACTTGATAGCGTAATTTAGAATTAACAATACAATTTTAATAGTAACATAATTTAGAATAATATCTTTCTTGGTAAAAGCATATTATATGAACACGTGTGCGTGTCCAGCAAGCACTTGTATCATTTCAATTGTCATCAGTTGAGATAAGAGAGAGCGCTTTGTTTTGGGTTAGTGATGACAGGTTTGGAAAACGAATGCCGATTCGTGCCATACGGGCTCAAGACGAGTGATTTCATGTTGTTACATGCATTGTTCGAGTCACGTATGCCATGTTTGAGAGAGAAAGAATTGTCCTGATCAAACGTCGTTTTTAAGATTGCATTCAAAATGTTTTGCTGGGATGACATAACTTCCTTCTAGAAGCTTCTCCATTGTATCTCGCACCCAAAATGCTTTAATGACGTCACTTCCCTGCTTCTAGAACTTTTTATATCTCGTACCCAAAATGCTTTAATGACATCATGTAATTGTTTCACGTATTACTGGAATCCTAAAATCTGTTTCATTCTGATTTCTGAGACCAGTCGATTTGGTTCCCTCTCTCTCTTGTTCTTCCTAAAAGAGATTACTTTTAACGTAGTTTTGTGGTCATGTTTTAACATTTTTTGAGATCTGAATTTAGCAAAGTTATTTAGTTCGTAATGGCGCCTGGTAAAAAGTGTGTTTTTGTAACGCAGCTGCAGCAAGTGATTTACAGAGGTTTTCACAATTTTGTGTAAGGTAACGTTAAATTTTACTTATTAATACCATGGTATGATAAGTTAGGAAATTTTGACCAAGTGAAATCATTATTGATAAATCTTATGTGTATTTTTGTGTTTTTCTATTTACAATCTCTTTATATTTTCACATTTTTTGTGTTTGTGATGTAACATTTATTTACATAGCATTTTAAATATTTCTGGTAGTAAATTTTAATTTGCATACTTGATTTGATATTTCATTTATTAAGATTTGAGATTTTTTAAATCTTGAGTAATTCTTGATAGTTTAAATTTTGCTTGATTAATTTAAATTCCTGATAAAGTTTTTGTGAATTAGTTTTGTTTCATAATTTAATTCAAGAATTAATTGAGTGTTGTGTTATTTTCAAGTAATAATAAATTTTTCAGATTGTGAATTCTAATTAATTGTGAATTCTAATTATAAACTTTGAATTTAAAAATAAATTTTTGTATTTAACATTTTTAGAAAAACAGTGTTTCATTTATTGATCATCAGTGAATAGGATTGATTGTGTGTGCATAAGGCAAAGTGATAAACATGTTTTGTTCTTTTAGTTTTGCTAAAGTGAATTAAGACCAGGGAAACAGTTAGAGTTTTTGATGGAGTGATGCCCTTTACTCTAGAATATTTCTAGTTTAATTTTTGATACCTCACACATATTCTGATGAACTTAGTTTGATTTTTCAAGTATTGATAAATAAGTTTTTTCCTAAAGGGATCACTATTACCTTTAGAGTACTCAGTCGTAATAATTAATGTTATGAGAGTTCAGGTATCTGGCTGAAGTGAGGTATATTTTTGAATTTTGAGATTAGTTGTGTAATAACCAGGTACTTGGTACATATTGTGACAATATATATATATATATATATATATATATATATATATATATATATATATATATATATATATATATATATATATATATATATATATATATATATATATATATATATATATATATATATATATATACACACACACATAAATTTCTATATAGTGTTGGGGAATACTTACTTGATTCTGGCGGCAACGGATGAATATAAGCATTTTTTATTTATCATCCATCTGCCAATATTAGAACCACTTGTAGACAAAGCAAATGAAATCTATGGCTTAAGGCCTTCTTCAGGTTTGAATTTACATAAACTCATGAGTTCTCTTAAACTAATTATATTTACATAACAACAAAGATCAGAAGAATGATGAATTTTACTGGGCAGGTTAATAATATATATAGCTAAATAATGAATCCAACACAGGATAAATATGCTAAGCTGACAA
>NC_089788.1:45051026-45103526 GCF_040412425.1 Macrobrachium rosenbergii
AACCTTTTTGTGTAAAACCAGCACACAGATCCAGAAAATTCCACGTAAGTAATGTGTTAATCTTAGCAAAACCTTTTTACAATCGTGACTGTTCCTAGGAATTAGAAATAGGGACGCATGTAATCACTGAGAGAAAAGAACCGCCGTATTAGATTCGTTAATGCATGCCTTTCAGGATAGGTAGTTAGAAATAACCAGTGCTAACCATCCTTTGCTTCGAGGAATAGTGCGAAATTCCTCTGTGTTAAAATCCTTGCCATATTCTTGCTTGAGGAATAGTGCGAAAGAAATTCCTCTGTGATAAATTTTACTTCGCATTTCGAATTAGCGAACTGTTATTTAGGCGCGAATAAAATTCTACGTGGGACACGACGAAGTCAGCTTGCATTGCTGAAAATTCTCTCAGTGTAGTTAGAATTCGAGTTAGGTGTTAGGAAAGCGAAATTTAAACTCCGCTTTATAGGAAAATTACTAGGCCGTTGTACTGTTATCCTCTCAGACGACTGGGAAATTCCCGAATCCCAGACGGTGTATAAATATATGGGTTCATTCACCCAGAATCTAAAAATACCTCCGGTGTTGGCCAGACGACCTGCACCCCCGACCCCGCCCATGCCGTGTGTAGTAGCCATTCATTTCCAGCAAACATTTTTTCTTTGGGTTTCCGTTAGTAATTTCTAAGTCCTAAGGGACGAATCGTAATTCCAAGTCCTAGTGACTCCCTAAAATTCTCGTCGCACGTGGCGAGAATTCCTCCAAATTCCACAAATTCCAAGTCCCAAATTCCAGTGACTCCTAAAATTCTACGTCGAATTTCTCCACGTGGCGAGAATTTCTCCAAATTCCAGTCCTCAGAGACTCCTAAAATTTTACGTCGCACGTGGCGAGAATTTCTCCAAATTCCAGTCCTCAGAGACTCCTAAAATTCTACGTCGCACGTGGCGAGAATTCCTCCAAATTCCAGTCCTCAGAGACTCCTAAAATTCTACGTCGCACGTGGCGAGAATTTCTCCAAATTCCAGTCCTCAGAGACTCATACAAAAATTCTACGTCGCATGTGGCGAGAATTTCTCATTCCTGTGGGAACCCAAAATTAAGTCCCTTTGAGACATTATATAGTGTAGTTCACACACATCTAAGCCCTTACGGGACTGATCCATCTAGTTCGTTAGAACAACTCCTTAACTTCACGCTACAGCCGGCCCAGTCCGAGCGTGACAAAATCCCACCACGTCTTCCGAGACACATATTAAAATTCGTTCGCCAAGAACAACCCACGTCTTTCCAAGACATATCAAATTTTAACAAAAAGTCTCCTCAGACTTACTAATCACCTGTCTTATTCAGACAGATCCATTCTCCTGCAGTCTGAACCATTGAGTGTTTCAGATTCCTGCAATTGAGTCTTTTCAGATAACCTGAGTCTTTTCAGACATATCATATAACCATTATTTCAAAATGGCTAATACCAGAGCCCAACAAAACGAGGATTTCAAATTCTACATGTCCGCTGGGAAGGACATGGGACTATCGGGGCAAGATCTGAGAGCATGGGTTCAAGAACGAGTGGACGATGCCAAGGCGGAGAGAGCAAGAGAACGTGAAGACAGAGAGAGAGAACGAGTTGCCCAAGAGCAACGAGAGGCCAAAGAACGTGAGGAGAGAGAGAAAAGAAATTGCTCAAGAACAACGAGGGGAGGAAAAGAACGTGCAGAAACAACAGAGAGGGAGAGAACGTGCAGAGAGAGAGAGGGACAGAATTGAGAGAAAAAGAAAGAAGAACGAGAGGAGAGACAGAATCGAATCGCCAAGAGAAAGGGAGGAACGAGAATGGGAAGATCGAGAGAGACAGCGCGCCCATGAGCTCCAGATGCTAGAATGACAGCCCGCCACCCCGCCCCCTGCCGCGGGGATGAGTGCCCTCAGCCAAGCTCACTCGTTCATGCCAAAATGGACCGAGTCCGAACCCGAAGTATGGCTTGAAAGGGCCGAACGAGTCCTGGAGTGCTGCGATCTCTCCCCGCGGAACTCTCCCTTGTTCTCACTAAATTCCTAGGCGGAAAGGCCCTCGTTGCCTACCACGCCCTTCCCGCAGACGATCGGGAAACTGGGAAGCCGACGCCAAGCAGTTACGAAGGCGTGCATTGAGATTACCCCGAGTGGTGGAGGAGACGTTGGAGAGAGCAGCCCAGAGAAGCAGGCCAGACTTGGTCCGATTGGGCGTACCATTCGAGCGGGCGTTGACAAAATGGCTCGATTCGAAGGAGCCACTAACACCGCCGAGGTACTCGAGCGGTTTAAATTCGAGCATTTCCTGCGCTACGCCCCTCCTGCCCTCGCCACTCATATAGTGGAAAAAGCCCCAGCAACACTCACCGAGTGTTGCCGAATAGCAGATATGTGGGAAACTCACCACCTCAAGAAGGATCCATGGGCGGAAGATAAATCCCCGTCCCTCCTCGGAGGTTCAAATTCCCACAAAAATGGGAACTCGGGCAAGCCCCTAACTTGCCATTATTGCAAGAAAACGGGGCATTCCTCCGAACAGTGCCGGAACAAGAAACCGGCTCCTCTCTCTCCCGGAAAACCGACAAATAACTCGCCTGCGCCCTCCACAGGGGCAGCGCGGAAAGACTTTAGCCAGACCTTTTGCACGGCGTGCAAGGTTTATGGCCATTCTCCCACATGGGCGAAATGCCCACGCAATAATAAATCAACTACTCCCACCGTCGCCTTAGCCGTCACAGATCCCAAGTCATTAGGCCCTCCCGCCGAAGGGCCTGTATACGTGACTCCTCCACGAGGTAGCGAGCCCGCGCGCCGAGTCACTGCATTCGAGGACTCGGGCGCACAAATCTCCCTCATCCGAAGGGACAGAGTTCCCTACGGAGCTATCGTCAATAGACGAAAACTCGTCACGATCGAGGGAATAAATCAATTTAAAATGATACTCCCTAAGGTCCAATTGAGAGTCACAAGACCTCACCAATCCAAAATCTGCAATCTTGTAGTAGCAAGCCATCTCCCGGAGGCTATGACGTCATCCTGGGACAGGACTTTCAGTCCCCACCGAAATCACGACAATCTAGGGGTCCCCATTCCCCGAATCATTTCGCGGGCGCGAGTAATCCTCCCCGCTTCTCCTCAGTCAAGACTGGCGCCCCTGGGTACCAGGAGGACGTGCAGTCCCCACCAGTGCCACCTGAGTACAATGTACAGTGGTCCCCCTCGATCGGTTCCCGATCCAATTCCAGTGCCCGGCCCTGCCTCAGTGCCAGTGCCAGGGCCCCAATCAGATCTCCCTTCAGGAGATGCCAAATTCCTGCCGGTGCCACTTGCATGCCCCGAGCAGGGCCAAGCTTCGTCCGTCCTGACCGGCGAGCCCAAGAAACCTCTGATAGCGCCTGACTCTGCCTAGTGCCAGCGCCAGAGCGCTACGCCGATCTCCATTCACGGGATCAAACTCAGGACCCCTCTCTTCCCCGGCCTGGCACCGCTTCAGCGTCGGTCAGAGAGACGGTTCCTCCCGACCACCGCGGAAGCTCACCTGCAGGTGCGGCTCGCAACCCGTGCCTGAGCTGGTCATCGATACCTGCGAGCCGCTCACGCCACCCCGACCGCCTCCTCTCTGCCTCAGCCCGTCGCCGACGCAATTGCAAGTCAGGATTCTGCCATATCTCACTTGGCCGATGAACTACAAGAGCCGCGACGGATCATGGTAGAACCCGCACGGAACACTCCTGCGTCAGCTGTCGCATCAGCAGGCCCAGGTGGTACTCCGTGCCGCCCCCCGTCGCGGGCCCTCCGCTTTCCCGGCCGAGGACGACTGTCCCATTAAGAAAGACTCGAGGCGAAATTACCACGGGCGTGGGAATTTCCAGGTATTTACAAAGAGCTCCAGAGCTCCCCATGGCACCTGTGCCACCATTTCATTTTCGAAGGTCTTGGCACCCCTAATCCAGAAGGGGATATCAGGCCCTCCTCTATCTTCCTCCGTTCCTCAGGAACTTCTATCTCTTATCAACCTCTATTAATCTTCCCTTAAATTATCACCACAAGAGGAAATTAAATACGGGATACCATTCCCCACACAATGTATAAATCATTGAGAATAACAGAGTGAGAAGTGGCACGCCCTTGCGCCCATACCTTGGCACTGGCGTGCGTGTCAGCCCCTCCTGAAGGAGTCGCGCCTTCAGGTGCACTTTTCTCGCCCTGGGACTGAAGTGATAGTCCTATTGTAATTTATAGGCGAAGGACAATAAATTCCCGCCTAACACAATAAAACCCTTACTCTTTTTCCCTTAGTTCTTCTGCCAATATCATTTACTTTCTTTTAGTCATTTAGTTATCTGTATTTTAATGAATCCCGAGTCATAAACTCTTGCCCTTGTGATTTAAATGCCCCTTTCGTAAGCTCTGAGGGACGTGTCCCGCCTTTCATATGGGTCAAGTTTTCATTCGTAACGTCTTGGTAAAGTTTTCATTCGTAACGTCTTGGTAATTTTCCTTTTGTTATTATTATCCCTTGTCCCCCTTCCATTCCTTCCAAGATCTCTGTTTGTCCTACCCCACATCTTTTGTCTGCTCGCCCCGTCATAACATTGAGTAGGCAGTGCAGTGGACGCATAAAATTAGCGTAGTTTAAGGTTAGCGAATTAAAACCTCGCGAATACTCTCGCCCGCATACGGCTGTCAAAATCCGTGTGGGGCCGGCTAAGCAAAGTACGTTAAAATGAAGATATATTATCAATGCGAATATGTATAGTCATTACAGTATCGTGTAAAAGGGGATGTCATTTACAAAAATAAACGCTGTTTTTCATTTACACAGCCTCTTCAAGGCAGATTGTACTAACCGCATGCATTTTATCTAAAATTAAGTAACCGTGTATTTTAATTCTTGAACAATAACCTTTCTTTTCATTTGTTGGCCATAGCCTCATATACGTGTGTCACAAGTACTATTCACTAATTAATATATATTAAACGCAAGCTATGCAATAGCACTTGAAGGTTCTTTTAGTCTTTTAAAAGATGTAGACGAAGTGGTGATAAACAAGTATATGGGTTTTTTAAAGTTTTAATTATAACATTTAGCAAAAAGATATCTAACATATAATTGATAATAAAAGTGAACAATGTGGAACAGTCAAGTGAATATAATAAATGACAAACAAATATCAATAAGTAAAAACGGCCTTCATTTCATCAATAATGACTTTCACAACTTTCATAACACAAGTACCAATAAATTTTACGTACGTAACGAAAATAGAAAAATGATTGCAATCTGATTTTACAATTATTATATATATATAAGCAATAGGTATCTTATTTAATAATATATGTAATAGCAATAGGTATCTTAGTTAATAATAACCAATATACAAGGAAAGATACCGAGTACACTCGCGGATACTGTCGTGCGGACGGCCACTTATCCCTTTTGCATAAGGCCACAACCCTCAAACATGCTTTCGTGCCTTCGACCGGCCAATAAACACTTCCTCTCGATCATAGCGATCAGTGCACATCATTTAACTCAAAACACCAAACACCAATACTTCGTTGCCGATAAACAACCAACACCGACGAAGAGCACTTTCAAGTAGGGCTGATGTATAAAATTCAAGGTGGCAGGGATCTCGAGCTCTTCGCAAAAACAGCACCACGAATGAACTGCCGAGTTATTTCTGCTGATTCCTGTTTCACCTCGGAAGAGAGACAAACAGTATTTAAACAACTGTCTAAAACAAGTTAAAACAACCAATCTTCATTACCGTAACAAGAATTCGTTGGTAATTACAGTTGGGTCTTTAACTCGAAATCGCTATATACATACAAACATTACTTATTATGATGTAAATATAGTAACAACATAAATACTAAACAAATATATAAACACACTGTGACAATACCACCCCCTTAAAAAGAAAATAAAAATTTTCTGTACTTAACTTATATATCAGTTTCACATCTGCTCAAATAATCAGCTCCAACATTCTCTGAACCCTTTATAACTCTTATATTGAAGTGATATGGTTGTAAACTCAATGACCATCTCATTAATCTTGGATTTAATTCTCGAGCAGTCTGAAGATAAGCCAAGGGCTTGTGATCAGTCTCCAGAACGAAGGATCTTCCATACAAATAGACTGCGAACTTCTGAATCCCCCAGACTATGGCAAGGCACTCCTTCTCCACGGCAGCATACTTAGTTTCCCTCAGTAGCAATTTTCTACTTGCATAAGCAATTGGACGCTTCACTCCATCCACTTCTTGCAGAAGTATGGCACCCAATCCAGAGTTCGAAGCATCTGTACGTAATACGAATTCAGCCTGCAAATCTGGAAGTAAAAGAATAGGTTCGGCAGCAATTTTGTTCTTAAGAGAAACAAAAGCCCGGTCATGCATTTCATTCCACAAAAGGTCATTAGGCTGATTTTTCTTGGTGAGATCTGTAAGACCGGATGCGATGGTAGAGTAATTTGGAATGAATTTGCGATAATAACCGCACAATCCCAAGAATGAACGTAATTCCTTCTTGGTCCTCGGATGTTTTGCACCAACTATTTTCTCCACTTTATCTTTAGTAGGCCACATTTTATTCTCGCCTACAACGTGTCCCAAATATTCAATTGAATACATGCCAAAGAAACATTTAGTAGGTTTAGCTGTTAGTCCAGATTTTTAGTCTCCTCAAAACTTCTTCTACAAGATACAAATGCTCCTCCCAAGTTTTGGAATGAACTATCAGATCATCCAGAAAAAAACTCACACCCTCTAAACCAGCAAATAAACTTCTCATCATCTTATTGAAAGTGGCTGGGGCATATTCACAAGTCCAAATGGGAGCACTTTAAACTGGTACAGTCCTAAATCTGTTTGAAATGCAGTATACTGTTTACTATCCTCATTCAGAGGAATTTGCCAATATCCATGGGATAAATCCATCTTAGAGAAATATATACTTCCACTTAAGCTGGCAAATATCTGCTCTGGGTCACACATAGGTTCACTATCAAAAATAGTTAAGCCGTTCAGTCTTCTAAAGTCTAGACAGATTCGCTTTGAGTTATCAGGTTTCGAAACCACTACCATAGGGGCTGAATATATAGAACTTGAAGGCTCAATAATATCCAAAGCCTTCATAGATTCTATTTCTGAATTCACATCCTTGCGTAAAGCATAGGGAATTTTGTGGGTTTTACTTTAACAATTTCTTCTCTTACCAACCTGATTTGGTGTTTGATCACGTGAGTACGCCCTGGGAATGTCCGACATTACCTCTCTGTAGCGGCTAAGGAGAGCCTCCAGATTCTGCTTCTGATTTTCCTGCAATTCGTTATTCAGATTGGTTTGTTCCCAAGTAGGTGAAGGTCCAGCATCAGGCACTAGTAGGGGTGAGAAATCCTCCTGTGGATCCTCCTCGATCACTGCAATTGTACCTCCACTTTCTAGAACTTCTACAGAACTTTTATTTCTAGGAATGTGAAAAGCTTTTAAGCATGTTAGCATGATAAAGTTTCCTTTTACCATTTATTTGAATTTCATAATCCATCTTCCCCTCACACCAACAACAGAAAAGGACCCTTCCACTGAAGTAACAATTTATTATTAGCCTTTGGTAATAGTAGGAGAACTTCACTGCCAATTTTAAATGTTCTATTTTTAGCCTTTTTATCATAAAAGAATTTATATTTACCTTGCGACTTCTTCAATTCTTCTTGGGCCAACTTACAAGTTTCTTCTAATCTTTCTCGGAGGTTGAATACATAATCGTAAGTAGTTCTTACCTCTTCCTCATTTCTCTCCTTGTCCCACAAATCTCTCAGAATAGCTAAAGGGCCATGCACCGTTCTCCCATATAATAATTCAAAAGGGGAAAACCCCATGCTTGCTTGTGGAGACTCTCGGTATGCAAAGAGAACTGCCGGCAGGTATCTATCCCAAATAGTAGGTTGTTCAGCGCACATCTTTTTAATCATAGATTTCAGAGTTCCATTGAACTTTTCAACTAGTCCATTCGCCATCGCATGATAAGGGGTCGTAGGAAGATGCTTGATTGACAAAAGACCTCTAACTTCGTCCATCATCTGCGATGTAAATTGACTGCCTCTATCAGTCACCATTTCCTCAGGAACCCCGACTCTGGAAAAGAAACTCAACAAGGCATCAGCTACACGCTCCGTTTCGATAGATGGTAAGGCTATGGCTTCAGGGTATCTGGTTGCATAATCAACCATGGTCAGTATATATTTGTTACCAGAACTACTTCTTGGCAAAATAGGTCCTATCAAGTCAACAGCTACATGCTTAAAAGGAGTGTCAATGAGCGGTACCTCTCCCAAAGGTACCTTCCCAACTTTTCCTCTAGGATAAGTTTTCTGACAAATGTCACACGACAGACAGAATCTCTTTACTGCTGCCCCAATACCGGGCCAGTAAAATTCTGCCTTATTCTACCTAAGGTCTTCTCAGCACCCAAATGACCTCCAAGTACTCCTTCATGTGCCATGCTCATCACGCCCTCCCGAAGCTTAAACGGCAATACTAGTTGCTTGTGTTCAATACCTCGGTCTGAGTATATTCTGAACAACAATCCTCTCTCAAAAACTGCCTTACCTTTTCCATCTCTAGTAATAGCTTTACCAGTTCTTGCATCATCTCGCAGAGCTCTTAAGCTTGGATCCTTTTCTTGCTCTTTCTTGATTTCCTTTGAATCCATGTCCCAAGAAATCTTAGAGTCTGACGCTTTCAGCTTTTGGAATGTAGATTTGGATTTCTGTGCTCCAGCTCTCGTTAATACAGCGCCGGATATGGGTTCTTCCAACCTTGTTGTTCCAGGGATGTTGCCTATAATGAGATCATAAAGAGGGTCATCCATGCACACAGCAAGGCTAGTACCCGTAAAAAATGGTGATTGAATGTAAATTTCAGCCAAAGGATAAGTTTCTACTATATTCTTATTCATATATCTAATCCTACAGCTCTTACCAGTAAAACATTCAACAGGCACCAAGTCTTTTCTGGCTACGACAGTTGTACAACCAGTGTCCTCAAAACTTTACTGGGTTTTCGTATAAAATACCCTCCTCAACAGGCATATCAGAAGCAACACTTACCAACTCAGTGTGATCATTTTTAAACATTTTATTATTTATATCCGCAACAGGATCTTTAAAATTTCCTTTATGGCCCTTTCTGGTCCAATAAACAACTTCTCGTGCTGCAGCATGACCATTCTTCTTGGATCCTTTTGCATGTACTAGACAATTAGAAGCCTTATGACCCACTTGTCCACATTTATAACACTTAATAGAGGGTGGATATCTAATGGGTTTAGCCGTCTGCTCAGGAACCGCTTCCCCAGATAAGTCAACTCTGTCACTACGTACTGTAGAAAAATATTTAGAATTATGAAATAAACCTCCATGAGCTTGAACATAACTTTCTGCTAATTCAATCATTTTGTTAAGCGATAATGGTAATCGCTCTCTCAGATGTACCTGCAACTGCCTGCCAAAACTCTGCAAAAATTGTTCCATAAGAAATAAATCAGTTAAGCCTTCCCATGTCATTTCACACTTTGACATTTCAATCCACCTCTTTAAGAGATGTCTCAATCTAGATACAAATTGTTCAACTAGCTCATTCTTCTGAGGTTTAACTGACCAAAACTTTACTCTGAAACCTTCCTCAGTACAATCAAATCTTTTCATAAGTGATTCAGAAACTTTATTATAATCCAAAGCATCCTCAGGTGAAAGTCTAACGTAAACTTCCAAAGCTGCACCCTTTAAATGTGAACTTAGAATTATAGCCCAATCCTCTTTAAGCCACTTGGCTGCACTAGCAAGAACTTCAAACCTCCTAAGATATGCATCAATATCATCTTTGTTTTCATCAAAATCAGGAATAGAAGGACCTTTAACTTTTACTCTTACCTGGTTACCTTCAGTGTCGGAACCTCCGGTATTAACTGGCGAGTCATTGATTTCTTTTGCAGTTTCAATTTCTCAATCTCCTGTTTTTGCAAAGATTCTTGTATATTATACAAATGAAGCTCATGAGCTCTATCTCTCTCACTTTTTCACGGTCATATTCAAGCTCTTTTTCTCTTTCCTCACGTTCCCTTTCTCTTTCCTCACGAGCAGCTTCTAGTTTTTCACGTTCTAATACTCGTTCCTTATCTCTAATATCCCTTAAAGCACTTTGTTCATCACTTACAAATCTTCTAAGTTCTTCACCTTCATAACCAAGCTCTTTGCCGAGAGCTGTTAATTCCACGATGGAAGACATAATTACTGACTGATTTTCAGATTACTCAATTTTAACACAATTTATCTTTTTAAACCACTGTCTACATCCTGGCAAGGTTGCCAGATGTCACAAGTACTATTCACTAATTAATATATATTAAACGCAAGCTATGCAATAGCACTTGAAGGTTCTTTTAGTCTTTTAAAAGATGTAGACGAAGTGGTGATAAACAAGTATATGGGTTTTTTAAAGTTTTAATTATAACATTTAGCAAAAAGATATCTAACATATAATTGATAATAAAAGTGAACAATATGGAACAGTCAAGTGAATATAATAAATGACAAACAAATATCAATAAGTAAAAACGGCCTTCATTTCATCAATAAT
Source organism: Macrobrachium rosenbergii (assembly GCF_040412425.1). Lineage (NCBI taxonomy): Eukaryota > Metazoa > Arthropoda > Malacostraca > Decapoda > Palaemonidae > Macrobrachium > Macrobrachium rosenbergii. Next base: position 45,061,683 of record NC_089788.1, read on the forward strand.
GACTTTCACAACTTTTATAACACAAGTACCAATAAATTTTTTCACGTAACGAAAATAGAAAATGATTGCAATCTGATTTAACAATTATTATATATATATATAAGCAATAGGTATCTTATTTAATAATATATATAATAGCAATAGGTATCTTAGTTAATAATAACCAATATACAAGGAAAGATACCGAGTGCACTAGCGGATACTGTCGTGCGGACGGCCACTTATCCCTTTTGCATAAGGCCACAACCCTCAAACATGCTTTCGTGCCTTCGACCGGCCAATAAACACTTCCTCTTGATCATAGCGATCAGTGCACATCATTTAACTCAAAACACCAAACACCAATACTTCGTTGCCGATAAACAACCAACACCGACGAAGAGCACTTTCAAGTAGGGCTGATGTATAAAATCCAAGGTGGCAGGGATCTCGAGCTCTTCCGCAAAACAGCACCACGAATGAACTGCCGAGTTATTTCTGCTGATTCCTGTTTCACCTCGGAAGAGAGACAAACAGTATTTAAACAACTGTCTAAAACAAGTTAAAACAACCAATCTTCATTACCGTAACAAGAATTCGTTGGTAATTACAGTTGGGTCTTTAACTCGGAAATCGCTATATACATACAAACATTACTTATTATGATGTAAATATAGTAACAACATAAATACTAAACAAATATATAAACACACTGTGACAACGTGGTCCTATAATCTTAATTAATTCACAATTGTTCGAGTCACTTTATAAAGTTACCAGTGGGTAACCAAATCTAAAGTAATTATTCTTTTGCAAGTGTTTAAATCACTTTGCGTTCTGTTAACGAAAATTGTCCTAATGTGTTATTAAAAGTAATGTCACAGCTTCATAAAACCCTTAGGAGTAAAGTTCATTGCAAGGCAGAATGTAGAGTAACGTAAAGCACTTGCCGCTCATTCTTGAATATCGATGTACACACCCGAAGGAGTTATGTACATCATCTTGTATGGGGAGGTATTATGATTAGCAAGAATTCGCTAGCAAACTGCCTCCCAACCCCCTCCCTCCTTTGTTGTTGTTGGTTGTTCTGTTGTGTTTCATTTACTGCCAGCCGGCCGATCGATAGACCATCTGTCTATCGACTTAAAAACAAGGGTTTAAAAGATTAAAGGCGCTCCCATTTTTGATAAAGATCTTTCCTTCGAGGCAAAAGTAATCTGGCTTGGGTGTTTCTCCTACAGGCCAAAACCTCCCCTGCGGGCAGCAGGTGCAATGAGTCAAAACATCTGTGTTGGACGCACCCCTGCCCCATAGGAGGGGATAAAAAGCAGAAACCCACGAGTTCTCGACACACACGCGGGCTGGAAGATATGGAATGAAGACGTCCCCAACACCTGGCCCCATCGATGCCCTTGCATCCCAACCACGTGGCCCTTTCCAAAGTACACTTTTCCTCGTGCCCTTCGACCGTATTCCAAGTGTTCTCTCCACCGCTGGCCTGCCTGGAGCCCACATGCCATTGCTTGGAGTTTCGAGGAGTCCCCATCGCCTTGCCCCTTTACGGAAGCCCTTGCATCTCACCACGTGGAAGAAACTCGCCCTCGGAAATCGCAAGTCATCCACGGACTGCCTTCTACGTGCCCTCGGAAAATCTGCTGAGGTAAAGTGCCCTGGAAGAGCCCCATTTCAGTCACGCTTTTGTCTCGTAATATTTGCTTAAAGAGAAAGCCAGAAATCACCCTTGTCTAATGTCCGTGCGCCTCTTGCATCGGCAGTATTAAGTCTTTATTACTCCTTTGGCACCCTCAGTGCAGCCTCGAATTCATTATTCTTTTGTCTATTTTCATTACTGGCGTATAATGTGCATATCTCTCATTTCAGAGGGATCCTATTTCGTGGAAGCTTCTCGGACTGTGTCTGGAATCCCCAGTTTCATTCAATCCCGTAGGAATCTCCTTCAGGATAGTAATCTACTTGAGTTCCTCTTTCCCGTACTGATATCATTTATGTAAATACACTCCTTTAAATTTGCCCACGTGTTTTACGTAATATTTCCCTCAGTAACAAGAGCCCTATGCTCATATGAAATTCTCCTTTGTTTTCCGCTTTTTTTACGTTTTCCTGTACCCACGAAGTCAGAATCACAAGGCTAAATTACCTTAAATTGTTGCTACCTGTCTCACAGAGCATATTTCAAACTAAAACCACGGAAAAACGTAAAATATATATATATATATATATATATATATATATATATATATATATATATATATATATATATATATATATATATATATATATATATATATATATATATATATATATATATATATATATATATATATATATATATATATATATATATATATATATATATATATATATATATATATATATATATATATATATATATATATATATATATATATATATATATATATATATATATATATATATATATATATATATATATATATATATATATATATATATATATATATATATATATATATATATATATATATATATATATATATATATATATATATATATATATATATATATATATATATATATATATATATATATATCTATATATATATATATATATATATATATATATATATATATATATATATATATATATATATATATATATATATATATATATATATATATATATCTATATGTTAAATATATATATATATATATATATATATATATATATATATATATATATATATATATATATAATAGACAATGATCGCACTTCTCTGTTATGTACAGAAGAATCCACCGTAATATACTAGATCAACAAAGCAAAAGGCATTTGTAAAAGTTAATTGCTTTCTTCCCTCCCTCTGTGAACTTTATCACCAAACTTAAGATGGGATATACAGCAATGTTAAAGAAAGAGAACAAAATATAGAAAAATTAGATATATAAGACCGTAACTCATTTAAAAAGGCTGAATTTCGAAGGGGCCGTAATGCTGATGAGATGATCATCTTCCTCACGCCAGACTGAAGTCATTATCATATCTTCAAAGTTAACCAACTTTCCCTTCAACTCTGATTTCACGCACTGCAGATTTTCTGGAAGTTTAATTTTTAGCAAATGAGATAGGCCTAAAATAAGCATTTAGCCCGTTTCCTTTTTAATACTTAGAAGATTAAAATGGAAATCATTGCAAATGACAAAACACCCAAATGAGTTCTGAATCCCACTGGAGCATTTGGTTTTTATCATGAAAAGTCCAAAAAAAGCATATATATATATATATATATATATATATATATATATATATATATATATATATATATATATATATATATATATATATATATATATATATATATATATATATATATATATATATATACATATATATATATACACACATATACACACACACACACACACATATACACACATATATACATATATATACATATATATATATATATATATATATATATATATATATATATATATATATATATATAACCGTTATCAGGATTCAAATATCAACCCAGTCTGCCTCCGGCACCTGCAGGGGAAAGACGTGTTCTCATGACTGCCTAGTATCCGAGGAAAGTAGCCCGTGAGGTTTTTCAAAATCTTTCCTCGATTCTAGGTCTTCGGCATCGTTCTGGCCTCTTTTTTCAGTGCCAGTATAGCTAGATTTATGTGTCACCCTTCTTTGTAGGAAAACTTCAAGAAAGAAGTAAATAACATGATTCAAAATGAAGATTAAGATACAAGACAATAGTCCTAAACCGCATGACGAGCCAAGTAGACGGCTCAAGTTATGGTAGTGTATAGGCGCCATCCAGGCTGGAGTCCAAAGAGTAATCCACGCCAACACAGCATTCTTTGTCAATGTTCACGAAGATGACTCAGAAAAGATTCGTAATTCAGATAACAGGACAGTTTTTGCAAATGAAGAGTTTGAGGTAATAGACCCTCAGAATATAATTCCATGAAAACTATAGTAGCAAAATACCTAGACGCTACAACGGTAGAATACGAAGAAGACTACCTTAAAGACAGTATCGAGAGGAAAAACGAATGGGATGCAGTAGATGAGGTGATAAAATCCAAAAACAATTCCCACGCCATGAAAATAAAGTGAAACACCGAAGATGTCAAAGAGAGCCATAGAAAGAGGATTATTTATAGCCTACCAATACATTCCAAGTGAACATATGGAAGAGGATATATTTGTAAATTTGACATTCTGCTACAGATGCTACTCTTATGAGCATCTGCTCAAGGAATGCCCTAAAGATAATAACTATAAAATATGCTCTGAATGTTCATCACATGATCATACGTACAGAGAATGTAAAGAAAATACAAAAAAAAGTGTTAACTGCAATCAACAACATAGAACTTTAGCAACGAAATGCCCAGTGAGAAAGGCCCTAATAAAAAGAAAAATTCAAGAGATCAAAGCAAACAGAAATGCAACATTCACTACAAGCAACCGTACAAGTTACGCCAAAGTTACAGCTACTAATACAGGAAATTGCCAGACTAATGCAAATAACATCCAAAATAATATAAGTAGAATACAAGAAGAGACAAGAATCACGATAATAACAAATTTAGCAGTCAAACTGGTGCTGTGCCAAGAAGGATTCTACCCCTCAGTAATAAACAGCATATTAGCAGATAACAATTTACCTACAATACACTTCTCTAAAGAAATAATAGACATGATAGCAAGCACCATGGAAATGAATAAAAGACAAGAAAACCATACAAGCAAAGCAGAAGATTTACAGGCAACTCAGGATATACAACAGGATATGCAAGACTGCACACAATATGAAGAAAACACAGCAGAGATCTCAGAAGACAACTCATCAGATGAAGACTTTACACTCGGAATTGAGCCCAGTTCGGACTCGAGCTCACCAATCCATCCCTCAGAACGCATAAGTAATTTGCAAGAAACGCAGCATCAATTAACAGAAGAAATACAAGCCTCACTACCAAGCTTCTCAGGTTTTTCCAACTCTCCCATCTTACAAAATCCACAGGGATCAACTTCAGCATCAAAAAGTACTACGCCAGTAGCCAATAACACCAGAAAACGGAAAAGTGAAAGAAAAAGAACACAATTACTAGACCACTGTAACTCGAATGGACTCAACTCTACGAAGAATTAAAATAATTCAGCACAACGTGAAATCCTGGAAAACAAAGAAATTTGAATTATACAATATATATAGATAAGAAGACCCTGACATAATATTAATCAATGAGCATGGTATGAAACGAAATGAAACTCTGAAAATGTTTGAATAGAATACATATACGCAAAACTTTGCTGATGAACCCTTTGCAGGAACTGCAATAGCAATCAAGAGTAATATTAGACATAAGATAATAGACGATTTCCAAGACGACTTTTTAGCAGTCCAAATTCAAACTAACAAAGGACCAGTAGTGATCGCTACAGCTTACAAGCCGCCAAGAAGACATTATTTATTTCCCACTTCCGGATGTCATGAAGTTAATGAACAGGAGAGAACCAACCTACCTCATTGCGGATCTAAATGCCAGACACCAACTATTTGGATATAGGCAATCTAATTACACAGGACAAGAAACAGTCAGATTAATAAATAAAAAGTATTTCATACACTTCGGACCTGATTTCGATACCTTTGTAGCAAATAACAGAAAAGGAAAGCCTGATATAATATTGGGAAATAACAAAATTCACCTCAATATTGCCGTTACAAGAGGACCAGCAACCTCCTCCGATCATATACCAATGGTAATTACATTGTCAACCAATCCAGTAATGATTCCATCCTTAGAAATACCAAATATAAAAAGAGCAAGTTGGGAAAACTTTAAAAATGAAATAGAAGGAAAAATGAGTAGACAACCAACAATAAATTCAAATGAAATAGAAATAACAAAATAAATAGTAGATGGTGAGCTTGAAGAATGGTACAGAAATATAGAGGAAGCAATAAAAAATCACATACCCATAACTAAATACACCACACTTCCACATCCTATTAGTAGTGATAAGTTGAAATTGATACAATGGCACTACAACATCCAAAACACAGTACTTATAACAGGGTGGAACAACATATTAATGAGAAGATATGTCATTACAAGAACAGTTAGTCCAAGAAAACTCAAGATTGGGAAGACCTAATAAAAAACACAGAAATACAGTACATTAACCCAAAACAATTTTGGAACTCCGTTGCAAGACTGATGGGAAGCAAAATTAATACTTCGCCATACATGAAGCATGGGAATGAGAAAATATTTGATGACAAAGAGAAGGAAGTACTGCACAAGGCCTACTGACAGGAAATATTCCAGATAACGCAGGAGGATAACCAAAATTTCGACAACCAACATGAGACAATAGTCAATGAATTCATTGAACAACATAGAAACAGAACAAATCCGCATTATGCAGCTGACATTAGCAGACTCAATGAAGACTGCCCATTAAACAAGGAAAATAGAGTTATGGGAAATCAAAATAATAATTAAAAATTTTAAACACAAAGCACCAGGAAAGAGTGGAATTGACAAGATCATAATTCAAAATTTACCAGACATTACATTCGAAAAATTAAGAGAAGTATACAATTGGCCTCTCTCAATGGGATATTTTCCAATTATATTCAAGAATGCAATAATGATTTTGATACCCAAACCAGGAAATGATACTAGTCAGGTAGAGAATTATAGACCAATATCATTACTAGAAATACCTGGCAAAATATTTGAAAAAATAATTAACAACAGATTAGTGTTGTTCCTAGAAGGTAATCAACTACACAATAATAATCAATATGGATTTAGAAAAGGAAGAGGGACCCAGATTGCAGTAGCAACAATATATGAGAGTATTGCACTATCACAAAGAAGAAGGTACCTATGTAACCTAGTATGTAGATATATAACCAAGGCATTTGATAAAGTATGGATACAAGGACTTCAATGCAAAATATTACATCTCAACCTTCCAGACATTTTTGAGAAAATACTATGCAACTTCATCAGAGATCAAACAGCAGCAATCATGTCACAAAATTACATAGGGAATCCATTCCCGTTACTAAGTGGAGTCCCACAAGGATCTGTACTCAGTCCAACACTTTTCATATTATATACATCAGATATGACTTCACCACCAGAGTACTGTACTGATGTCTGCTTTGCAGATGATATAACTCAAATAGTTATGCACCCAGAAAAACGCACTCGAAGAAGGGATCAAACTTTGAAAAGACAAGTAGCACAAAAAAACAATGAACCAAATTGAAAGAATAAATCAATTTGACAAGAAGTGGAAGATAAAAACAAATAAATCTAAATTCCAATTTGTATCAGTGTCTGCTTACAAACCTGCACAAATGATGTTAGACCAACAACCGATGAATTTTACTAAAAGCACAAGAATATTAGGAATGCAATTCGGACAAAGAGGAATATCAAGACACGAGACAGAAAGGCTAAGAATAGCAAGAACACAGAATACAAAGCTAAAACGGTTTAGGAATATGAATACAAATATCAAAATCCATTTTTACAAAAGCCTAATCAGACCAATAATGGAATATCCACCAATACCCACGTGTTTAGCATCGACTTCCAATATAAGTGCATTACAAAAATTCCAAAATAAGATACTAAGGTCCGCAGTGAGAAACAATCAAGAAGATGACGATCTGAATATAGAACAAATACACAAAAAATACAAAGCAGAACTAATTAATCAAGGATTATACAGACTGGCAACCAACATTTGGAGCAAACTGATCAATGCAACAGTGAATTAACAGAAGAATCCGTAGCAGAAGAGAGAAACCACCCAAACAACACAGACCACAGATGGTGGAGAAGAGTATCTTCATATATTCTTCTTGATGAACCTCAACCATTATATTATTAAGAAATGACTTGTGAAAAAGTAATATTTAGAATTTACTATTAGGTATCATGCAAAATCATTATGATAATTAACATCAAGGTTAAAATGAGAAATTTGGAACTTATTTTTTATTTTATTTTATTGTATGTTTTAAATATGATTATACTAATAAGAAATAAAATTCAAAATATGCAATTTGTACAATTCACCATGTTATTATAATGTAAAATCATTATTGTATTATGTTAATATCAGAGAAATTGTACCCTTACCTAAATAAAATTGTGGATAAACCACACTTGACATTACTCTTACTAATATTTCACTTTCTAAACTATTCCCTACCATGGTTAGCTAGCTAACTGCCCTCACTCTTCTTTCACCCATCTTACCTATCAGCTAAAAAGAAAAAAAAAATCAAGTTGACCAAGCTCTTTTACGCGTCCACAGCTTCTCAATTTCAAGCGATAAAAAACCTCGTCACTAATTACAGACATCTCTGTGGCGGTATTATCTGCAATCTGTTCTTCCAATTTGTACATCCATGAGTTGTTAATTAGTTCGGTATGATTACTCTTTACAATATATGATACATCAATGTTCGATAATGACTTTGAAGAACAAATTAAGAAAAATGGAAAAAGACAGGAAAACCTTACTGAATTAATGGGTTCCCGTTCATTTCTTTGGGCACCGAACATATATGAATCATCACACCAACATGGGTATTGAGTGAATAAAAATATGTAGACAGGACGCAGGAGAACCTCAGTCTTTTAGAGTTACAACTATTCGAGGTTCTTGTCGAATGGAAAAGAGAACATGTCAAACAGAAGCGACAACGGATGATGAATAATCACTGAAGAGGATCTACTGTCCAAATAAAAGAAGAGAAGTAAGGAAAGGAGTAATGGGAGTAGAAGGCATGTAAATGGAAGGTCTATGAAGATCTCTTTTATAATTATAAAACGCGCTGTAATGCAAGTATTTTCTTAACAAAATAATACAGCATACAACATAAACAAAAGTCACATACCATGCAAAAATGCGATGAATTGCCTTTCTATTGGTCTATAATTTATTGATTTTCATTTTAGATTTGTATATATTAGGAATATCGACAAATTCATAACTATAAGCAGTGTTACTCCTTCAGCAGTGTTCAACCTGTTCAAGGAAAACGCCAGAGTCAGTTGAAGAAATAATAAGATTGAGATGAAGACACTCGTCTATGATATATTCTACTTAATATTCATTACGAGCATTGGAATCAGTCAATTATTCATATTAACAAATTGTATAATTAATGCGTAATTATTTAGTTTAATTTATTAGTTTAATGTCTTTGAATTTTGCTTTTAGAGTACAACAATTAAACATTAAAAAAGGAGTAGGACGGTGACTTCATTTTTTCAATTACCTAGGATGAAAAATACAAAGAAAGATAAAGAGATATCCGAATTCTCTCTCTCTCTCTCTCTCTCTCTCTCTCTCTCTCTCTCTCTCTCTCTCTCTCTCTCTCTCTCTCATCATTTGTGGTTGGAATGTCCCAGAAATTTCAGTGGTGAGACGTCTGATCTTGCTCCAAAATCGTTTCTCTTTTCGATGTCAGAAGTAGTGGCGCTGGTAACTACAAAAAAATAGGGGAAAAGTGCAAATGGTGATACAAGCATGAAACTTGGTTCAACTATTCTTCTTGTCCCTTGGTCTCATTATCAACCTCCGGTCACACAAAATTTTGCCATTTTCCAAGGTGGCCGACAGGTGTTCAAAATGGCGTCCTGTGGATATTTGAATATTGGTATTTAATTGATTAATCATATTCAGAGCCCTAAGTCACTCCCAGTGACTTAGGCTTGTTTTTAATATTAAAATATTAAAAACAAGCCTTTATATAAGTAGATACATCATTTCTCTGCATAGAATATCCAAGATGGCTGTCACTATATAAAAAATGTCTGCCAAAATGCCAAAAATTGGTACCCAAGCTCATATATGAGGCTAAAGGTCGGGTAATACATGGATTTGGGGCAACTTCAGCCTGATCAGTTCATTTTTTGTAGATTAGAAATCAATTAATCCCCAGTTAATTAATTTTCATAGAAAAAAAATTAGTATTAAGCTTAATGTAAAAGTGTAATGTGTAGTGTCAGTGTACGACCAGGGCACACTAGTTGACACTATAGCTGTGAAACTCGGCATGGGGTTCAGTGCTAGCTAATGGCGGAGATTTGTTATTAGTTTCCCAAATGCTGTTTAGCCCCAGTTCAAAGTTAAACAGCTGCACCTGAATTGACAGGATGTGCCAGCGTGGGAGGGCTGAGCCAAGGAAGGTGGGGCTTTAGTCTTCTAGATGGTGTACAGATCTCACTGGAATTAAATAGCATTGGATGAATGATCAGGCTACAGGTAGGATTATTTTATATCTGAGCCTAGTTGTATCCTATACCTGAAAGTGCATATATGTTATATAGGTGGTAAAAGGATAAACCCTCGGCCTATAGAACAAAAGCAATGGCAGGACAATCTTGGAAGTCAATGTCTTTCCTGAAGGGAGGAGTACAACTAACTGGAAGCTTTGTTGCTTGTGCCAAGTGGACACATGTGAAAGACTAGTTTATGCATCTGGTGCTGGCTATGTTACCCTTGCTACAAACATTCCTGAATTCTATAAGTTAAATGCAATGCCTATACCATTTCATCCCAAAAGGCTTGATGAAGGTGATGGAATTCTGCAGACCTTTGAAAATAACAAAGCAACATATCATGAATCATGTATGCTGAAGTTCAAAACAACAAAACTAGAATGGAAAAGGAAGTCCTTGTGTAAGACAAAAGAAGACAATGATGCCCCATCAGCAAAATTCACACATAGTAGCCAGAAGGCAGATGAAGAAGATTCAGAAGAATCTAAGACTGAGAAAGAAGGAATATGCTTTATTTGTGACCAACCAGCACCAATCAAAGATTTGTGATTGGCCTTGACATTGCCTTTACATGAAAAGCTGCAACAATGTGCCACCAACCTACTAGACAAGAAACTTCTGGTCAAGCTTTGTGCTGGAGATATTGCTTCTCAGGACCATATGTATCACCCATCTTGTCTGACAGGTGTTTACAACAGGAAGGGGCCTGGCTAAATTCCCAGAAAATTGGAGATGATTATGTGCAGTACAGACAAGAGGCATGTGCCCATGCTTTTGCTGAGCTTGAGATGTACATAAGAGACAAGCAGTTGACTACAGATGGGTGCTGCTATTTTACAATGGTAGAACTTTATGATTTGTACAAACAAAGACAGGAACAGCTAAATGTTGATACTTCCTTTGTGCACCAAACAAAATTGAAAGAACAGATACTTGCCCGCATCCTAGAACTGGAGGACTTTAAAAAGGGAAGAGAAATTTGGTTTGCCTACAGAAGGAAAATGGGAGACGTCCTAGCCATGGCATGTGACTACAGTGATGCACTAATTGTGGCCAAAGCAGCTGAGATATTGAGCAAACAGATGCTTGAACATGAGATAGAATTTCATGGAACCTTAACAGCAGACACTAGAAGAGAATCTGTGCCACCAAGTTTGTTGGAATTTGTAAGTCTCCTACAAAACAGTGGCGATATAAAATCCCAACTTAAATATGGAACATCATCTACTAATCTAGCTTTAGCACAACTTTTGCACTTCAACTGTCAAAAGAATCCAGCATCTTCAACATTCTCCAGACATTCCAAGTCAAGAGAACCTCCGTTTCCAATATATATTGGTCTCCTGGTCTTTGCAAAAACCAGGAAGTGTCAATTAATTGATACATTCCATCACCATGGAATCAGCATCAACTATGACAGGGTTCTGGAATTGACTAAAGGGTTAAGAGAAGCAGTTGTAACAAGGGCTGTGGAGGAAGGAGTAGTTTGTCCCACTACACTAAGAAAAGGGCTCTTTACAACTTGTGCTGTTGACAATCTGGACCATAATCCAAGGGCCACAACTGCACAAACATCCTTTCATGGGACAGGCATGTCTTTGTTTCAGCATCCGAGCACTGATGAAAAGGGTGAGGACAGAAACTTGGCCCAAATCGTCCAAAGTGGAACAAAGTAAAAAAAAAGTACCTTCTCTTCCTGAAAATTACACAAATGTACCTCCTACTCACTTTAAACATGAGAATCCCCTCCCTTCATCCAGTGCAATTGCTAAGCAAATCCAATGGGATTGGCCTTTGCAGTATGGTGATATGGTTATTATGTTTTGGGGGGCTACATATAGAAATGGCAGCATTCAAAATTCTGGGTGATCTCTTGAAAGACAGTGGTTGGATTGGTGCTCTTGCAGAAGCAGAAATAGCTACTCTAGGAACAGCAGATTCATTTATTTCTGCTTCACATTTGAAGAAGATATGTCTAGCCCACCAAGTGACAGCTTGCAGTTTATATCAGCTGCTCAAAGCTGCCTATATGGCATATATCCAGGAAGCAGAAGAAGAAATTGAGCTAAGCTGTGAAAGCGCTGGATCAGAAAACGAGAATCAGAGTGTCCCCAATTCTACTTTTGGAATCTTGTGCTTCAGCTAGAACTTCTAGTGTTTGTTTTCATCAGGTCATACCAAGAGTCTAATTTCCAATTGTACAAAGATGTGCTGCAAAAACTCATTCCTTTCTTCTTTGCCCTACAAGGCTGCACTCACGAAGAGGCAGATACTAGAGTCCTTTTACATGCTGCATATGCTGCAAAGCATGAAGATATCTCAGGTGCAATCATATGTAGTACAGACATTGACGTTGTCATCATAGCAGTATCTAGCATAGAAAAAACTGGTTTAGACAAACCATGGATTAAATTTGGTAGAGGAAAAGACATGAGGTGGATACCTATCCATGAAATTGCAGCAGCCTTGGGACCAAAAGCCTCAGCCCTTCCCTTTTTCCATGCATTTAGCAGGTGTGACCTGGTGTCTGCCTTTCATGGAAATGGGAAGAAGTCTGCTTGGCAAACATGGGCTGTGTTTCAGCGTGCCACACCCACCTTCACCAAACTAAGTTCAACACCAACAGCTGTAGAAGATGAAGATCTGCAAATTATTGAAGAGTTCGTGGTGCTAATGTACGGCAGAAGCAGTTCGTATAAAAATGTAAATGAGGCTAGACTTGATATCTTTGCAAGAAAGCAAAGAGCTTATGATTGTATTCCCCCTACAAGGGCTGCTCTTAGAGAGCATTGCAAGAAAGCTGCCTTTCAAGCAGGGCACATTTGGTGCCAGTCTTTAGTATATCATCCAGTTTTGCCCATTCCAAGACACTGGGGATGGCAACAGATTGATGGCACCTGGTTTCCATATTGGACAGATTTGCCAATAGTAGCAAAATCTTGCCAAGAACTGAATAAGTGTGGCTGCAAAAAGGAATGCCATGGCAGGTGCAAGTGCTGCAAATCTTGACTTAGCTGCACAGCTCTCTGCAGCTGTACTTGCTAAAACTAATTGATACACATACTTTTTTTTTTTTTTTTATCTTTGGCAGCCATTTGGGAAATATGGTGTTCAAATGGTGGCCATATCGGAAAGATGGGTTCACTTTATGTCTTCATGACAGCAAGAATGCCAAAATACAAATTCTCAATCATTGTATGGACAGTATGCAAGTTTTATAGGCTTATGAAATGAAAATATTTGAAATATGCAGCAAATTTGCCGCCATTTTGGAAAAGTGTCAGCCATCTTGAAAATAGGCAAAAATTGAGGTGGCCGGAGGTTGATTTTGATTTATGGGGATAATAAGGTTCTCATGCCAAATCTATTGCTTGTATCACCATTTGCACTTTTTTCCCATTATCCCGCTCCACTGAAGAAGTATCTAACAATATACAAGTTTTATTACAGGTACGGATTGACTTCCCTTTTTTTAACTGGAGAAATTAAAAATTTCCCTCTGATCAGAAAACCTTGGGTAAGATAACCTTACTACATTGTACTGTACAGTAGAGAAGGTGCGTTATTTTCCAGTTAATGAAAGGGAAGAGAGAGAGAGAAAGAGAAAGAGAGAGAGAGAGAGAGAGAGAGAGAGAGAGAGAGAGAGAGAGAGAGAGAGAGAGAGAGAGAAATTCTCCCAGGGAAAGAGTTTTCTAATATCATAAATCAAATAAAACACAAGAAGAAAAAGAGCAGAAAAAGGAGAGAGAAATGTCTTTAAAAAAAAAAAAAAACGTTTCTTACAAAACTCGACTTTTTCAGCGTAAAACTCCATCCGCTATATTAAAGGTATCAGAGCGCTTCCCGACAGTCTTACGGAACAAGTCACCATCCATTTCCATTTTCTTGAATTTGTATGTTTGTGTCTGTGGAGAGAGAGAGAGAGAGAGAGAGAGAGAGAGAGAGAGAGAGAGAGAGAGAGAGAGAGAGAGAGAGATTTGATAAAGATAAGTTCCCATCAGCGTCATAGCATAAGTCACTTTTCTTTTCCAGCTTCTCAGAAACATCCGCTCCAGGAACAAATCGAAACATTAAACAAGTAAAAAGTGCGCCGAAGTTTCTTCGGCGCAATCGAGTTTTCTGACCAGCAATATGGGAACTGAATATAAAAAGAAACTCTCACAGCACTACAACCATTTATTCACAACCTTATTTACAAAGAAAACGAAATGTTGTTTCCCTTTGCTCTCACTTAACGTAACACTTAAACAAAATAAATCTAAGCAGTAATAGATAGGGGGAACAGGTTCGAAGGCAGAGCAATCTTAATGCTTAAATGGTGGCACGATGACCTCGGGCTTGAAGACGTCACAGAAGGGCAGCTGGGAACTCAGCTGAGATGTTGCTGGTACAATGACCATGGGCTCGTAAACGTCGCAAAAAGGAATGTCTTCAAGATGAGGCAGCAAATGCTGTTTCTCCAAGAATTGGAGATGGTGCAAATGGAGAGCAGGAAGGGCTGAAGACTCGTCCTCGCTGCAGGCAGGAAGGGCTGACTGCTTCACGTTGTTAAAGGCCGGAAGGGCTTAGCGACTTCTCTTCCACACAAGCAGGAAGGGCTGGCTGATTCTCTTCGTTTCGAGCAGGACAAGATTTTATGGAGCGTCTTAAGAGGATACTCCCGTCGGAACCTTGCTTTGTCCGACCTCTGAGTACCGTCTCTGTCTCTCTCTGTCTAGATTTCTGTCCTAGGAAGTCTCTTCTCTAAGCTTATATACCCCTGTATAGGCGGAGCTAATGACGACGATCGTTATTCCCATATAAGGAGTTTTTTATTTTTATTTTCTGTACAATGATTGGTTCCTAATATCCGCCCACTTCTGGTCACGCCATACAAGGTACCAGATCAAAATTTCTGATGCAATGTGGACCGAATATTGCGCCATGTTACAAAGGCATGGGATGAGATACCACACGGTGTCGTTTAAACAACAAAGAGTTTTCAACACAATTAAACACATGCAGATGAAAATACTGGTAAACACTCATTTATATATATATATATATATATATATATATATATATATATATATATATATATATATATATATATATATATATATATATATATATATATATATATATATATATATATATATATATATATATATATATATGTAAATATATATATATATATATATACAATACATCTATATATATATATTTATAATATATATATATGTATGTATATATATATATATATATATATATATATATATATATATATATATATATATATATATATATATATATATATATATATATATATATATATATATATATATAATATATATATATATATATATATATATATATATATATATATATATATATATATATATATATATATATATATATATATATATATATATATATATATATATATATATATATATATATATATATATATATATATATATATATATATATATATGTATGTATAGAAGAATCGTAGAGAAACAGGCCTGACAAACATCTCAGGTTGAAGAGGTAAATGCATGTATGTCTCTCACAAGTATCAAGTTTATTAAGTCAACGTTTCACATCACATGATGCATTCTCAAGGCTGGAAAATTACAGACTATAAATACTTAAAAAGCCACTTATACAACGGGAGCAAACTTTAAAAATTTTAATATTTACAAATACAAAAAGGAACACCTACCAAGGCAAGAGCTAAAAAGTGACTAAAAAGACAGAGAAAATAAACATACGAAAAAACCTGTAACGAACGTGGAGAGTAAATTAAACAGGCAACCATGCTATAAACAGCTGTGTAGACAATGATTGGGTGTTTAGTGTTGGTACATTAGTTTTTATAAAAAGCGACTCCAACACCACGAACTCGTCGTCCTTACGTGCAGATCCAATAATTTAAAAATCATTTATATCCAAGCGGGTACCACAAATCTGAGAATGGTTCCGAACATTGGATAGTTCGGGATTGGACAATGTGCAACCCGTCCTGAGGTTGACACCTTGGTGGTAGCAGAAGCGGACCTTGAGAATCCTCCTCGTACATCCAACGTACAGTAGGTTCCCAGACTACATCTGGGACAGGTATATTTTTTTTTAAATAATGTTGGATGTCAAGGAAGGGCTCAGTCTGTCCTTCACTCTGAAAATAGAACGTGTATTTAGAGGATTTCGTGGGATCAGCATCAGATTTACAGCTGGCAATTCATGATGAAATAAATTCATACATTTCTTTTTAAAACTTTTATCGAGTAGGAAAGGGAACTTAGCATAAATACACAATTTGGAAACGGTATATGTGGGAATAGGTAGTTTCATTTTTGCAGTTAGGAGCTTATTAAGTACTCGATGGAAATAGTGGGATGGAGAACAATTGTTGCGGAAAAAATTAGCCAAGAACTCTACTTCTTTATGAAAGGTTGGCCAGCTGGAAGACAGAGATGCAGCCCACAGTTGTTAAACAGTTGCCTCCTTCTTGACAAGGACACTAAAAAGCTGGAAAAGACTAAATTACACCTGAGATTTCTTCAATGCTGTCAGTTCAACAATATTGTTCCTAAGTTCGTGAAGTTTAAAGTCTACAAAGCTTCACTGTGTCGCTCAGAATTTTGCCATGATACGATTACAAAATTATTAGACATTGAGATAAATTCTAAGTATAGAGATTTAAAGAGATTTCAGACGTTAACTACAGTACTTAGTACAAATCCATCATACAAGGTTCATTGACGTTAATTGATCATTTTATTTTCATTAAACTATTTAATAATGCCCTGTTTGTTTTTACACAGAACGTGGAGACTAGAAATATTAGGAAATTAAAAGGCTTAGGCATATCCATTCCTATTTTTAACAACAATATGAATTCTGTTTATAATTTGTCCAAGCGGGTTTTATCAAAAAAGGAAGAATTTCTTCTTTCTTTTGAACTGGACTTCTACCTCCCATGTTATAAACCCAACTTCCAACAACATTTCTTACCATTAGAAATTTTGTTCCAGAAAATATCGAAATTGCCTCTGTGTAGTAACGCCGAGTACTTGAGGTCTCAGGTATCAGCCTCAGCCCACCAAGTGTTAACAACCTTAAAACCAAATGGGCTCCCTTTTTCAGAAAGGAGGACCTACATATTTAGAAGGATTTAGCTAAAGACTTGGATATAATTATTGTGCATCCTGACAAAGGTAAGGGAACTGTAGTTTTAGAGAGGCAGGACTATATTCATAAAATGCACTCAATTCTCAATGACTCATCAAGATTCCAGAAATCGGGAACACCTAATTTACAAAAAAGTTACCAAAATAGAAGACAGAACTAATAGGTTCCTCAGAGCACTCAAACGTGACAGCATCATAGATGAAAACACCTTCCAAAACCTCCTCGTTACTGGTTCAACATTCGGGATAATGTATGGCCTTCCCAAGATCCATAAGGAGGGTGTCCCACTTAGACCTATACTTTCTTTGTTAAATACCCCCAGTTATAAACTTGCAAAGTATTTAGTTCCATTGTTAGAACCGCTCACCAATAATACTTTTAACCTAAAAACTGCTGCTGATTTCAAGGAGGATATTCTTAAGCAGGACTCTGACCTTTTTATGGTCAGTTTCGACGTTGAGTCCCTGTTTACTAATATTCCTGTTGAGGAGACGATCGAGGTCATATTGACCAAACTTTTTCCATTTCCCGATTCTCTTTTTAACGGTTTTAATAGACCTTTATTTAAATGACTTTTAGAATTGGCCGTGCGGGACACGGTCTTTATTTTTAATGATTATTGCTTCAGACAGGTGGAGGGGATGGAATGGGAAGCCCTTTAGGTCCTACCTTTGCCAATGTTTTTATGAGCTCCCTGGAGGAGACAGTATTTGACAATTGACCCCTCAGTTTCCACCCTTTATTTTATAAAAGAAATGTGGACGACACCTTCGCCTTGTTTCAACGCGATTTTAATGCTGATTCCTTTTTAGAATTCATTAATGTCCAACATCCCAATATTAGGTTTACAGTTGAGAAAGAAACTCGCAACTCTTTAACATTTCTAGATTTAAGGATCACCAAGGGAGATAATGAGTTTCAAATCAGCATTCATAGGAAACATACTTTTACAGTGTTGGGCACCAATTTTTATAGCTCATGTAATTTCTATTTTAAGTTAAATTCTCTCTCTACCCTCCTCCACAGGGCGTATTCTCTGACTTCCAGCTGGCCAGCCTTTCATAAAAAAGTAGAGTTCTTGGCTATTTTTTTCCGCAACAATTGTTTTCCATCCCACTATTTCCATCGAGTACTTAATAAGCTCCTAAATGCAAAAATGAAACAACGTGTTTCCATATGTACCGTTTCCAAATTGTGTATTTATGCTACGTTCCCTTTCCTACATGACAAAAGTTTTAAAAAGAAATGTATGAATTTAATTCATCATGAATTGTCAGCTGTAAATCTGAAGTTGATTCCACGAAATCCTCTAAATATACGTTCTTTTTTCAGATTGAAGAACAGACTGAGCCCTTCCTTGACATCCAACATTATTTATAAAAAAAATATACCTGCCCTAGAAGTGGTCTGGGAACCTACGTTGGATGCACGAGGAGGCTTCTCAAGTTCCGCTTCAGGACGGGTTGCACATTGTCCAATCCCGAACTATCCAATGTTCGGAACCATTCTCAGATTTGTAGTACCCGCTTGGATATAAATGATTTTTAAATTATTGGATCTGCCCGTAAGGACGATGAGTTGGTGGTGTTGGAGTCGCTTTTTATAAACTCTAATAATGTACCAGCACTAAACACCCAATCATCGTCCACAGAACTGTTTATAGCATGGTTGCCTGTTTATTTACTCTCCACGTTCGTTTAGGTTTCTTTCGTTTGTTTATTTTCTCCCTGTCTTTTTAGTCACTTTTTAGCTTTTGCCTTGGAAGGTGTTCCTTTCAAGTTCTTGTTTTAATTTTTGTTTTGTAAATGTAAAAATTTTTAAAGTTTGTTCCCGTTGTATAAGTGGCGTTTTAAGTATTAATGTCTGTAATTTTTCAGCCTTGATAATGCATCATGTGATGTGAAACGTTTGCTTAATAAAATTGATACTTGTGAGAGACATACATGCCTTTACCTCTTCAATTGCTCCATCTCTTCTGGCCATGAGATTTATATAATATATATATGCATGTATGTATATGTATATACATATATATATATATATATATATATATATATATATATATATATATATATATATATATATATATATATTGTTCTAGATATTTTGAACTCAGAACTTTGATATATATTGCAATTTGAACTCCCAGTACTTTGACTCCCGGTAAACTGAAATCCGGTTTCGTTAACAACCGGTAATTTGACATCCAAAATAAACAAATAGCCTATTTAGAAAGCATATTTTTCTGAAATAACTTAAGGCAATTGGCTTCTTTAGGAAATAGAAATAATTTGATTGTTTCGTAAGCTGAAGTCTTAGTTTACATTTTTTTTTTTTTATTCGAGCATATAAGTAACATTTTGCAGTTGCAGCCGAGCTCCTGGCGGTATAAACATGTCTCGTACTATTCAGAGCACCCGTGGTGGAACAAACTCTTAGATGACTTAAATTACATTTTCGAAAGGCAGAAAACAAATGCTGATGGATCAAAAATTTATTGAAAGTGCTTGGTGAAGAGTGAGAAAGCACGCCTGTTACTGTGTGTAGGCGTGCTTTGCAACTCTCCACTTTACACTTCCAATAAATTTTTTATCCATCAACGCTGGTTTCTGTCTTTCGTAAATGTAATTTAATTCATCCTCCACGGGTGCTCTGAATAGGATGAGACATGGTTATAAAAAACGTCTTTATACCGCCCGGAAGTTCTTCATTGGGGGGATGGGTAGAGCTTTCGACTAGCACGCTGTTGGCCCAGTGTTTGACTCTCCAACCGGCCAATGAAGAATTAGAGGAATTTATTTCTGGTGATAGAACTTCATTTCTCGTCATAATGTGGTTCGGATTCCACAATAAGCTGTAGGTGCCGTTGCTAGGTAACCAGTTGGTTCTTAGCCACGCAAAATAAATCTAATCCTCCGGGCCAGCCCTACGAGAGCTGTTGATCAGCTCAGTGGTCTGGTTAAACTTAGATATACTTTTATACCGCCCGGAGCTCGGATGCAACTGCTCAGTGTTACTTATATACTTGAATAAAAAAATTTAAACTAAGCCTTCAACTTACAAAACAATCAAATTATGTCATTTCCATTTCCTAGATAAGCTATTTGGGAAAAAAATAGCCTTCCTAAATAGGCTATTTGTTTAATTTTGGGTGTCAAATTACCATATGTTAACGAAACCGAGTTTCAGTTTACCGGGAGTCAAAATACCGGCAGTAAAATTGGGTCAAAAAACCAGGAGTCTACATACGGGAACCTATATATATATATATATATATATATATATATATATATATATATATATATATATATATATATATATATATATATATATGTATATATATATATATATATATATATATATATATATATATATATATATATATATATATATATATATATATATATATATATATATATATATATATATATATATATATATATATATACATATATATATATATATATATATATATATATATATATATATATATATATATATATATATATATATATATATATATATTTTTTTTTTTTTTAATAGAGCATTATGAAGACCAGCCTTGCAGGAAAACAGTTGTGCCTAATATAAGTAGTTAAGAATGTAAACCTATCATGAACATGAACCAAATTAAAATACAAGTAAAAGCTCTATGTAGCAAAATTGAAATAGTATTAATTAAAAAAAACTATAGAAATTTATTCAAGTATTTGAAAGAACTTTTCCGCGATACACCTACATAAAAACCATTGCTGTCTCTGAAGACAAGCGGGTCGAGGAAAGAGCTAATGTTCATCTCCCTCTCCAGAGTAAACTTAATATTGACATATATTGACTGGACAAATTCCAAAAATGCATCTGGTTGGTGTTCATGTCGGAACAGCACAAACAAATCAACGGCGAAATAAAGGGAGTCAGCTCAAGAGGACAATTAACCATTAAGCGCTCCTCCAGGGAGGCCATGAATATATTAGCTATTGTAGGTCCCAGAGGTGCCCTCAGTGCAACCTCGTCCACCTGTTTATGTAAACTACCATTAAAAATAAAGGCCGTGTCCACCACGGCTAATTCCAAAAATACTTTAAGCAGTGTTCGGTTAAGAAATTTACGGCTTTTAGCAACTTCCTCACCTTCACAAAAAAAAAAAAAAAGTGAAAAGAAATAACGAGAAAGAAATTTGGACTGGCTGATTAAGATAAGATGACGCAAAAACGAAAACCTGATCATCAAACATAGCAAAACTATTATGGAAGGATTAAAAAATCAATGGGGAAATCTAAAAAAAATAATAAATAAAAAATTCTAACAAAGAATGGGTGGATTTTTTTTCCAGGGGAGCCTGAATAACGTTAACTATGTCGCGACAAATTATTTCAAGAGATTTATAATTTTGTCCCCTCTCTCTCTCTCTCTCTCTCTCTCTCTCTCTCTCTCTCTCTCTCTCTCTCTCTCTCTCTTCAAAATCATCTATCTATTACATACCTTATCTACCAAAAATGTTATAATTGCTATTTTGTGTACACTGATAAACTTTATTTTTAAACTTCAAACCTTAACCAGTGTAGGATTATGTTACCATTAAGCAGGAATTTTCTCTGATGTTAGGTTGCCATAGCTTACTGTCTTTTAGTTAAAGAGGGTGTAGTGAATAAATAACCTTGGGCATGGATAATTTTAGCAAATAATTGTACCTGATAAAACGATGCAATTTATATTTTTAGCCAATGTCGGGTCACATTTGAGTTCCATTTCCCATTCTAGACGACTGTAGCCCCGCCACGGAACCGCTAGGCGGATGGGGTGGTGCAGAGGGACCCCTGCATCAATGAAAGCACGTGCCCTCATTATGAACGAAGTTTCTCCCCTCCCAGCCGATGCCACTTCTGTCTAGTGTGAATTCTAAAACGGTATTCCGGAGAAAACCCCACAAACAAAATTATTCCTCTTTCCCAGACAAGGGTAATTATTTCCCTACAAGAGACTGGGATATCAAGGACTTTTTTTTGTATTTGTAGAATCGACAAAGAGATGTTTCGCACGCGTGATTTATGTACTCAAAATTCAAAATATAAGAAACATATGTGAAAAATTAGTACGACCCTGGAGAGAGTGAGAGAGCTGGACGGAATAACTCGGTTAAAATCCCTTCCTCTCATCAGAATAGGTTCCAAATCGTTGTGGATGCTGTCACATAAACAGTTCAAAATGCTTGATTTTTACTTTCTTGAAAGATCGATGAATGTTTATCTATTTTCTGCTTTAGGATCACGGTTCCTTTTTCACTAAGTTATGCAATAGTTTTTGTGGTACAGCTTATATGACGTCGTTTTTCCTGTTAACATTTTACTCATAAGAATGGTCATATTTGACAAGTTGATATTTCGCAAAGGGGACAACTCATTGATCCTTTGTTAACGAAGGATCCTTTCTAAATCGCACTAATATGGTCAGACATTTCCTAGAATATTCTAATCGTCAATAGTCACTTGTTTAATTTTAGTACTTGTGTTTTTGCTTGCTGAATTTTCCTTTGCATACGCCTCGCCATCTTTTCTGAGGAATTTTCCTATGTAAGTGAAAAGTCTTTTAGGTCTATATTGTGGGGTTTTTCGTACATTATAGGAATAAAATAATAATAATAATGTTCTCATATTAATGGTAGTACATTATTGTCTTCAGTCTTCTCACATTAACTACTAAAATAATGTAGCATCAGAGTAGACAGGTGTGTTCACGCCTGCTATCATACTGACCCTGAACCATCATTTTCTCTAGTCTTAATATTTTAACTGAGAAAATATAGCCTCAGAATAGGTGGCTGTGTTCTCTCTACTCATTCAAATGACTTCCTGACCCCCATTGTAATCCACTGCCACTTTTAAGACTCTCAGGGTCTGTGGCAAGTTTGTAAGCAATGAATCATGGAGAGATATTGCTTGCGCCATACTCCTGACCATTCCCAGACCTCAACGGTGATGTGAGCTTGTGTTCCGTTGGTTTCTGATTTTCACTGGCAGTCACCCATTTACCTACTAAACTTTATTGATTGAGAGAACTTCGATGCAACAAACACGTTAATGCCTGGCTCATCAAATCCTGTGACCATATGCGCTGCCAAAGTCTAGCTAGTATCCCCATCCTAAAAGTCAAAGCTTTAAATCTTGCAGGAGGCTAATTAGAAGTAGAAGAAGCATTCCCTGTCTGAAATCAGCCTGTTGACGTACATTCATAGAGAAAATTCCATGCAAGTATTAATAAATTACCCACAATATTATACGTCTAATTTCTTCTTGCATTCTCTCTCTCTCTCTCTCTCTCTCTCTCTCTCTCTCTCTCTCTCTCTCTCTCTCTCTCTCTCAATGGAATTCCCATTCAGTAAATAAACCATGAAATTTCTTTGTCATTTTTTTCTCTCAGCCATTGTCATTTTGTGCTCGTCTGTCGGCCAGTGTGTAGAATGTTCATTTAACTTCCAATAGCCTGAAAATATTAGGTAAAAAATCTGTAGGCTAATTTTTCTACCTTTTATGAATTTAGAAAATAACTTTATTTTCTTTTCTTATACTATCTGGAGCCATCCCGTTGCCATTGCTTCTGTTGTTTGTTATAACTCATGCTCTTGTTCGCACATGCATCCCGTAGGATGTGATCTGATAATTCATTATCTATTATTTTCAATCAGGAAAATATAATGTTTTGTTCCCGAGCTTGCCAACTTGCTTTGTACGATAGCTTCACGGGCTCTACTGGGACCAGTTGCTACTGCCAGCCGCCGATTGAGATCGGACAAAAGTTTCAGCATTTGTCAGTGAAGCATAAATCCCTAAGGCGTGTTGCAGCCGATGGCTGTCACCCATCCAGGCTTGGTCCGTTGGTTTAGAGAGGTCATGCCCGTGGGCCAAAAGTGGCCCGTTTGATTTTGATTGCGGTCTGCTAGAGAAAAGTAAGTAAAAGTATATTTTTCATTTTTATCTCATAAAAGTTAGATTTACCGCTTATCCTGAATAATAAAAATATTCCTTGCGAAATCAGTATCTACAATGAAAAGTATCATTGGCGTCTGTTGTGTGTAACATCGTATTTTCAAACGATATGATATATATATATATATATATATATATATATATATATATATATATATATATATATATATATATATATATGTGTGTGTGTGTGTGTGTGTGTATGTGTATATGTATGTATATACACATACATACATGCACACAAGTGTCCCACATGACCTTTTGTTTTTCAAGCGTGGCCCTCAAACTCAACAGCTTTGACGGCCTTGGAACTTTAGACTAAACAGGATTGATTTTAGTACGGGGTCTTGATCACAGGGCAGCTCGTAAGAGTCAGCTATTGATATGCAACTGAGAAAATGACCATTATTAAGAGTTATGTTAAAGATGTGAAAGATAAAACGATAGCCATGATGGGAGAGATACTCACTAAGCGGGACGAAAGCCCATTTAAACCCTGAGGTGTCCATTAGCAGGATAAAAAGACACAGCAGAGGGTCCTCGTGAGGTGAATATAGCCATTAAGTAAAATGGAAAACGTTCTCGTCCGAGAAAGGGAGTAATGAAAAATAATGTATGGAGTTCTCTCAACGAATTTCATTCATTTGAGAAATTTACGACAGTTGCTATCGTAACTTTCTCGATTTTGCAGTAGTTGAGGATCGATGTGGAAAATGTAGGATTTTTAGTGAGAGAAAAGATTTTTTCTTCTCAACTTTAGGAAAGGCGTATAGTTGTGTATGTCTCCCTAGAGTAACTTGGTGCTGTCAGGATATTTTTGGCTATTGGCCTGTGTTTGGCCCTCTAATGAGAATTAATGAACGTAAGTGTTAAATATGTCTTTGTTGGTTATTTTCCTTCAAGAGGGGGACAAAGTTAAAATAGCAACAGCTGAAATGGAGGACAGAGCGACAGTTGAAAGATTCGGTCATTAGACGTGAGGCGACAGAACAGGGGAAACTGAAAGCTTAAGCGAAAGAAAGAATCCAGGTAAAAAAAGTCACAGGAAAAAAAGTCACTGGAAAAAAGTCACAATAATCTTTCTTAGATAGTGACCCCCGTGGGTTTTAACCCGGTATTTATCCACCTTTGCGGCGTGTTTAGTACAAGCGCGTTGGGGATTTCCTTATAAACAGAAACAAGGCTGTAAATATCATAAAGATAATGACCCCTAAGAAATATTGTGAATTTTTCCCCTGCGACTTTATTACCGGTCACCTTAAATTAATGTGACTTTTTTCCTGTGACTTTTTTCCTAGCCAAATTGTGCCTTTTTCTCCTGCGACTTTATTACCGGCCACGGAAAGAAATACGGTAACTTTCTTTCATAATGATTAACAACTGCTCAAGTGCTGTTCACCGAGAGAGCTGGCCGAAGCGGAAGTGGTAATATGAGGTAGCCCGTGAGTAAGATAATAATGGAAGTGGATTTTGATTTCTTGGAAAGGTACTTCTCTTCTAAAATAATCGACAAAATGCCACTGAAAATTTCGTCCATTTTGCCGCTGGCAGGCTCTCA
The DNA here is from genome assembly GCF_040412425.1 of Macrobrachium rosenbergii. NCBI lineage: Eukaryota > Metazoa > Arthropoda > Malacostraca > Decapoda > Palaemonidae > Macrobrachium > Macrobrachium rosenbergii. The sequence continues at coordinate 45,087,726 of NC_089788.1, forward strand.
AGTTTCGAAAGGTCCAGGAGGGGATAAAAATACAAGGTTTAGGCCAGCGAATGTAGAAAGAGATTTTGAAGTCGGAGGTCAGGGTTGTGGTGAAGAGTGTATTGAACTGAGATGTAATGTAGGTGTCGACGTTAGCTGAGAGTTTGTTGTTTCTTTCCGAGCTACTGGTGTTGTTTTCACAGGTTATTTGATTGATTCTGGCCGTGTTCCTTGAACTGCCGATTGCTGAGGTTCTGCATGATGCCTTCGCTACGTAATATTTCAGCAGAGCGTTCAAAAGAAGTGCACTTGATTTTGCCTTAGGTTATTTTTTCCATTCGGACTGATAGTTTAAAATCAGTGCTAGTCTTATAAAAAAAATCCACTGCGTCTCGGTCTCCCTGTATTATGATGAAATATCCTCGAAGATTCGGTCTTTCAGTGATTTTTATACTCGAGTTCCTCTTCACCAAGGCAACAGTTGCAATTTAGGAGGTCCGTCCTTCGGATGGTAGCACAGAGAACTTTGGCAGAGGACATTGTTCACCTATATACCAAAGACTGGAGGGAGAATTAAGTAGAAGGACGACGAGTGTCTAATGGAATTGGAACGAATAAGGAAGTGGAAGGACAGGGATAGGAGGAAGGTAAAGAGGAGGAGAAGGAGGATATGGATGAAGAAGGGGAAGGACGATGGAAGAATTTTACAATGTTGTTATTTCATGTTTTCTGCTTCGTTAGTGAAGGGCGAACGTATTCTTTATAATAACCTGTAGGGAACACAGTTCTCTTCTCTGAATTATTAGTCATGGTTTCTCACTGCCGAGAACTGTACGAGACAGCTGTAGACGTAACCATTGGCTAAGGGGGTCTCATTACATATTATGGTGTCACCGAAAAACTGAGCAAACACAGCTGTGCCAAACTTTTCTGATCGGAGGAGCAGCAGCGGTAAGGTATTCCCTGGATTTGATTTCCGCACAATGAAATTTATTTGGACTAAAAAACTTGGATTGTGATCAAACATCTATTTTATGTCACCATTTGCAAGAGAGTTCGCTCAAACTTCTCTATCTGTGTAAATAGATCCTCATTTTGGAAATACACCATTCGAGGGAAGAAGGCCTGACGTCAGTGTCGTGACACAAATGTGGATTTTAAGTGAGTTTATGCTTGTAAAGGTAATATTAGTGATGTGTTTACTCTTTGTTAAGAAGAACTTGTCACTAGTTTTCTCTTTAATTAGGTTATGCATTTAAATAAAAGATAAAAAAAAAATTGAGGTTATGCATGTAAATGAATATCCCTGTTCCATTTCTCTTTAGTTGAGGTTATGCATGTAAATGAATATCCCCGTTCCATCTCTTGTTTGCTAACTTTAAAAAATATTAATCCCCCCATTCATTTCTTCAGATTTGTAGTAAAAGGATTAATGCAAAATATATTTCAAAGGTTTTTAAGTTGTAAAATTGTAAATGAATGTCAGTTCCATTTCTCTTTAGTTAAGGTTATGCATGTAAATGAATATCCCTGTTCCAACTCTTGTCTGCTAACTTTAAAAAAAAAGTATTAATCCTCCCATTCATTTTTTTCAGATCTGTAGTAAAAGGATTAATGCAAAATATATTTCAAAGGTTTTTATGTTGTAAAATTGTATTATGAAGAAAACCCATGTTTTCATGTCTATGTTTATTATAAGTCATCGAAGCTTAATTTTAAAGAGATTTTCGAAGCTTGCACTTTACAAGCATGTATTGAATTCATTATTGCATAGGCTCAAAGATTAAATTAAAATATCACTTAAAAGATACATAATCTGCGAAAACATGAAAGCTGCAGTTATACTAGATTACTTTATTTCACACAGTTAAAACAAGAGAAATGAATATTGACTGGTGTGCAAACCAGCAAGGCAAATGCAATAATAAAGATCACATCAAATGAACAATTAACTGGTTACCAGAAAAAAATGGTAAATTACTTAGTAAGGGTGCAAATGAGAGCTCCTAGCTCAAGAATACAATAAGGGAATCTTGCAATCAGCTGTATGAACAGGTAATCTTGCAATGATGTATTGATTACCCCCATGAGCAATTCTCAAGGCCGGCTGATGACAGAGATATGAGGGGCTGAGGTAACACATCTGGAAATAGAATTATTCCAGATAAGACTTTATGCAGGACAGATTGCATCAGTTATAACAATCTAACACCATGGAGGGATAATTAACACTTTGTTGCTGACTTCAAGGGATTAATCTATTCCTAGACTTACTTCATAAAATGAATTACTCACACTAGCAGTAACAAGACTGAAACAAGAGAATTTTCTTGGGAGATGAAAAGTGTGAAAAGGAAGAGATTTATTGGCAGATAAAGATACTGGTACTCAAATGACTTCAGACTTACCAGGGCAATCCAGCCTGCACGTGCACTTGCAATATAGCAAGATGGTCCAATGGGTCTTCAGTTAACAAATGAGGGACAACTTGCCGTCCAGGTCTCATGCAACCTACATATTCCAGTCGTGTTGGTAAAGTGCCGGGAGATGCGGACCAAATCGGGTCCTAGCGAGGCATGTGTCTCATGGCTTAGCTGAGTGTTAACGGCTCGTTCCAGGTTGAATCCTTGTTCACTTGGTGTTTTGGCCCATCCTTGAGCCCTCGGGCCAAGGAATACGAAAGAGACCATGAGAAAGAGATCATAGGAAAATAGGTCTTCTGGCAAGGGATTATAGTTACTGCTAGGGTGACTGTTCCATTGGGAATTCTAATCCTTCTCCCTGACTTGACCCTATCGAAGTCGAACCCAGAAAATTTACATCCTGTCGCCTAGTTTGGGGGCCCCTCCCTGAGTCCTGGTCTAACTAACGTATCCACAAGAATTCCTTCGTTATAGAGTCCTGCAATAGAAGTGGTTGTGATTATGGGACCCGTGTTCGTTTCCCGCTACCAGACATCATAATGCCTTCATATTTCCTGCACTTGGATATCAAGGCTTTGTAGTGACAAGAGTATCCAAAAAAGCACGAATAATTCGATAAGTTAAGAGGCCATTGTGGCTATTAAACACACACACACACACACACACACACACACACACACACACACACACACACATATATATATATATATATATATATATATATATATATATATATATATATATATATATATATATATATATATATATATATAATATATATTACGAACAGGATTACGTGCCACATAGTATAGAGGCCATTTAGGACAGAAGATGTAAAACTGATAGTTTTCGAATTCAGCACCATTTGAAGCACACATTAGCACTTCTGGTGAGAATTCAGCAGTGTCAATCTTTCCGAAGGCGCTTGGAAACAAGTCAAGTGTGAACGGAAGTAGATTCAGCACAGAACATTCGAGAAGGAATATCCGGTTACAAATCTGGTTTTCAAGGAGTGTCTGTGGGGAGTCATGTGTTCGTTTGTCCTAATGGGAGTGGCCAATAAAGCAAAAATATGAACTTTTGTGAAAATGTGAGGTATTGAGGCTGGAGTAGTCACCAGTGATAGCTGCAGTAAATCCAAGCTGATTTTTACCTGTTTGAGAAGTAAGCTGAGTGACATTCAGTTCCTTAACATATATTTTAAGATTTCGTTTGTCTGTGGGTTTTCTTCGAGTTCTGTCCCTGCCCTTGTGAAACAATTGCCTTAGAAGAATCAATTCCATCTTCTGATATCAACAGTTGACAAGGACCACGTGTAAGGCCACTCAAAGTTATCGTTGTACTAATGTAAAACAATTTTATCAGCTCACTTGAAGTGTTTTATAAGATTCATATCAAACTCTTGGCAGGACTGTAGCCTTACCAGACTTATTTATTCGCTAAATGTGGTTACACTTTTATTGCACATTGCACGTGTCTTGATTGTTGAACTGCCAGCCTGTCCAAATTAATTTCTGGTTACAAATCTGTAAATAAAGTAAGTTAATGTTACTGACTGGTTTGGAAAAGACGACCTTCCCATTTTCTTTAAATAGATGTAATTTCAAGGTAAGCCGTATTATTAATTACATTTATTGCTTATGCTCTGAGATCTAGGTGTTAGCCCCCAAGGCGAATTATATTCAAAAGTCAGTCTAACTCTTCTAACACGACTCAGAACATATCAGTGACGGTCTTGCCAGGTTCAGTCAAATAGTAATGAGAATTAGCTTCGTTATTACTAGACTAAGAAGGAAGATGAATTGAGGAATAATATAATTTGTAAAATAATTCGATTCCATTATTCACAAGGCAAGATAAAGAGTGACAGAACCGAAGCTAAAGATAACAAGGTAAGGGTTATTATTATAAGTATTGTAATATTAAGGATACTTTAGGAACAGATAGGGAAGAAATGTTTTAAAAGAAATTATTTGTATTTGATTTTTTAGTTATCACAGAAAAGGCGAGAGGGCCAAAAATGTTCTTGAGTCAGCGATGTAGAATAACTGCCCGCGTAATTTCACATTGCGAGAAGCAGAGTAACAGCGGTGTTGTGACACCAGAGAACCGATTTTTAGGAATTTAGGAAGTGCTTTACCATGGATTTATTAATCGTGAGCTGTGAACAGTTAGCTAAGTGTGTTGTTCGAAACAGTTACGGCAGAGGAAGTGTACAATTCCTTTGTCAGTGAAGTGCATTCGAATATTTGTGATTATAGAAATACTGAGTGTAACAAATCTTAGCATAGCATCTGCGCATGCCCAGTCCATCGTCTAACCTTCACAATTCCAAGACTGCCAGATCCAGTTCAGATTATATGTTAATGTTTTATGGTAAAGTAAAGGCATTATCGATGTTTTAAGTAAAATAATTCAAGCCTGCCTTGCATATCGCTCGCCAATCATTCAGTCAGAAAATTTTAGTGTTCTTTTCCCTAATTTTAAATCGGCGATCGAATATTGTATGAGGTGACTGACGTCACCAGTAGCCAACAGCCGTTCTCCCCGCGGACCCCGTTCCACTTCTCATCGTTCGCTAGGCGAGCTAAATTCCATTTCTTTTCGCCTAACATAAAACCTAACGAAACTTTTTTATAGTAATTTCAAAACCCTTTCCACTATATGACTTGTCACGATGGGAGCTAGGTAAACAATAATTAAATTATGTAAATTCTACAAAAAGTAATATTTTATAATGTAAACATGTGATACACAAGTGTAATTTTTTCAAAACGTAAAAATTTTCACACGTTTTAGGCGTAAATTATTGTAAGAAAATGAATCAGATTACTGTAAGTTAAATAACTATCCAACGAGTACTTTACAATACAAATACGTCTGAGAAATACTCTCAGAGAGAGAGAGAGAGAGAGAGAGAGAGAGAGAGAGAGAGAGAGAGAGAGATATTCTTGAGAAGGTTGACAAGGGCATAGCAATAATAACAAGTGAGTATTGGAGAATAAACCCATTAATTCATAAAACCAAGAGCAATAATCTTTATTTCCAATTTATACCCAATACTTTGATCTTTTTATATCCCCAATCAATTCTTCCTTTTAACTCATTTAACACAAAGTGTGCGAACTTGTACAGTATATGCAATCTTCGTTCATTGTAATTATCGCCAATGTCTATTTTCATATTAAGTGCTTCAGCCAGCAGAGTGAGCTCTCGTGTGTTTCGAAGATTAGAATGTGAAACCATTTTTAATAACAGTTATTAACTGTCCTGCATGAGTGGGTACTGTGGGTTTCCATTATCCAAGACTTGTGTATACAGCAAGCACCAACTCGCACATTCAGTGCAACCCCAAAACATTCCTTTCCTCATGTTAGGAAGCAGATTTCTTTTCCTCATGTCAGGGAGCAGCCACTAGTTCTTAGAACAGCCGCTCACGAGTGCAGGCAGGCCAAAGGGTTTCCCCTTCCACTGCCAATGACTAGGTTACTGAAGCGCTTACTTTTCACTTTCCCTTTCACTCATTACCCACGCTCTGCCTTCAGTGCAATTAGGTTGTACTGCCTCTTGGTGTTGTTCCCCGGAACACACCAGCACCCTAGTGGCACCTAGCATAGTCTTCACATCATAAGCCACAGCACCTGTACCTGAGATACAGAGTGCCAACAACAGTGTATCTGCCCATAAGGATCATTGCTCTTCTAGGATCACTCCATCAGTGTGACCTCTGCACGGTACACTCAGCCACAGTGCCACCTTTTTGAGAAGGTGCAACTCCAACAAAGTGCCACCAAGTTACGGGACACTTCCCCACTGTCACAAACCATTTCCCATAGACATCCTAGAAGACTATAACCATGTCATTAGAATAGTGCCAAGCCCTCATGAACATGCGCACGGATGCAGGTTACACGGGATGGGGACTCACCCAGTGGGTGAAAGAACAGCTGGATGACATACTCCAGTGGGAAAGAGAAGACTGGAGGAAGTACAAAGAAGCTAAGGCAGCAAGAGACATAGCTTTCAAGGAGAGTGAGCTAGCTCTCAAGGAAAATGGAGCTCGAGCTGGAGAAGGCTTGAAAAGAAAGTGCTGAGGCTCTAGCTGCCCAACAAGCCTCCAATCCCACACCTGCTGTGCCTAGTGCTCCAATATCTAGCATTAATGCTCTGATTCCTAAATGGACGGAGGATGAGCCTGAGGAGTGGTTGGAGGAAATAGAATAATTTTTGAGAACTACTCCACCACCGAGACGGAGAGGGCCGCACTGCTTGCCAAGCACATGGAAGGCAAAGCCAAAACTGCCCTCCGCTCGCTGGACAAGGGTACAAGACAGAACATGGTAGGTGTTTGATGGGTGATCACCTAAGCATACGAAATCACCCTGAAGAGATGGGGACAGCATTTTAGAAGTCTTGCCAAGGAAGTTGGTTGGGCCATGGTTGAATGGGCCTATCATAAACCCCAATCTGGACAACGCTGGCTCAACCGGATCATGCTGGAGGATCTCTTCCAGTATGTTCCTGGACCACTCGCTGTGCACCTCAATGACAAGCAACCTAAAACCTCGCAGAAGCTTGTTGTATGGTCGAAGACTGAAAGACCTTTAACCAGTCTCACAGCACATCTCACCGGCGCATAGTGCCACCTGGTCATCTCTCAGGATCAGCTCACTCAAAGAACAGACTACCTGACAAGCCACCAATGTGTAACTTCTGTAAGAGAGTTGGTCTCCCTGAATCTGAGTGCCGCTTCAAGAAAGAAGTTAACCAGCAGCACCCCCAAAAAGGCTCCAAGGACTCCTCTCCATCGACAACCACTCAATCTTCTTCACTGACAGTCACCATAAGGAAGTCAGCCCATTCAAGAGACCCGACTATACTGCCAGATAACCTGGTTGCCTAACACATATCCCCTCTACCAAGCAAGTAAACCTGATCAGTGCCATGACCTCTGGGGCTGTGCCGCCGGATATGTCTCACCTTGAGCGGGTGTGGACTCAGTCCATCTCAGTGGCACCCCTGGATGGCCCTAGCCTACCAGTGAACCTGCTGGTTGCAGTAGACACTGGCTTCGATATTTGCCTGATTGATAGGGCCCAAGTGCCATCCAGTGCCACCATAGACAAAAAGACCAGGTAGATGATGACCTGGATAGAGGAGCAGACTAAGACCATTCCCACAGTCAAGCCTCAGGTGACAACCCCTTGGGGCACACAACCTCAACGCATTGGCATGGTGAGCAAAATCAGGCACTGAGTAGAGTTCCTGTTGGGACGAGATCTCCTCTGGGGATGTCCTTCCCCACTGCCTAGTTATCTCCACTAGAGAGGCCTTCACTCCAAAATCACCTGACCAGGACACAGTCAACCTGACAGGTATGCCACCATCAGCCCTACCTTCTGCTCACCAGTCCCAGTCCTCACTCCTCACAAAAGGATGGCCACCAAAAGTTTCCTCCCTCACAGTGAAGGGAAATCACCAGAACCAAGTACAACTGCAAGACCTGTAACATAACAGGGCATTCTATGAATTGGTTGGGGTGCCCTAGCCAGCAAAATGCAGAAGCCACCACAACCAGCATGTTTGCAAGAGTCTCTGCCCTTCACCTGTGACAGGAATCTCTGTCTCACGCTACCTCAGGTACACCGAAGGGTTTTGCACTCTTGGGTCCCTCGTCAGGCATGCCTGACTCCAAATCTCTGCCAGTGCTACTTGAGAGCCCTAGGCAGTGCCAAGCTCCGTCTATTTCGGATGTGAAGCCCTCACGAGCCTTAATCTCCACAGGAGATTGTGCTAATCTCACGTCATTGATTATTGCTAGTTGTGAGCCTCCAGCCCCCGACGACTCTTCTTCTCAATCAACTTCGTCTGCCGAGGATGAACCTCTGGCAGACTTTAAAGCTACACCTTCTCTGGTTGACCAGGAACTGTCTGGCCGGATGCAGAAGCTGTGTCTACCCTTACGGCGGTTGTCACAGCACTCAAACTAGAGAGCCTCCATGTAGCTCCTAGGGCTGCCTCTGATTCTGCTTCTGATGGCACCACATTTTTTCCCCAGAGTCGGTGCCCTCATCACCTCTTAGGAAACCGAAGAAGAAGGGCTGGAAAAGATCCAATTAAAGGGTGAGAGAGGTGCGAAATAATGAGCAGGAAGACAAGTACTGCTAGTTTATTGATGAAGTGACCCGCTTATAAAGCAGCGTGCGGACATCTGCGTATAACGCAGAGACTGCAGGTACAAGCATTTACAGGTGACATGAGGTCAAACTATTTCTCTACAAAAACAGGACAAGTACATACAGAAAATATGATTAATAATGTCTGGTCTGTTACAAAAATACTCTGTTACTTATACATAATGCATGGTCACTTGAACAGGCAACAAAAATATACAATTCACCATAATGATAATAATTTGTGTTTGGCCGACCCTAGGTTGAATGTGAAGGCACTGCAGAAAACGGGATGTTCATTACAGAGAACACGTTGAGCGGGGACTTTAAAATACTCCCCCCACAAGAAGTAGGTAACACTTGATCAAAGCAGGTATCTACTGGGGAGAAGGAGGGGGCCCCACTTTCTCTATGTCAACTGGAGGGGGTGGTCCCCTTCCCAGGCGGCCTCTGGAGTGGTGTGTTGGGGTGCCCCCTTGTCTGGTTTCGGGGTTTTCCTGTGCGCCCATGACGTTTTCCTGTGCATGGGGCTGGCCGGGTGGTTGCTATCTCCTGCGGGAAGTTTTGGGAACCGCCCCAAAGTCTTCCTCCAGGAATGCGGGCTTGAGGCTGTCTATCGATATCCAGTCTTCCCTTCTGTGGGCGGCTACCTGGAGTGCCTTTTTGTTCCTTTCGAGTACAAGGAAAGGTCCTCTGTAGAGCCTGGTTTAGGGTGGCCGCATGGTGTCATCCCTGAAGAATACTTGGGTGGCGGAGGACAGACTAGGAGGCATGAAGGGGACGTCCTGTCGGTGTATGTCCTCTGGCAGGGGGCAAACTTCCCAACCTTGTCACGGAGCCTCTGCACTGCTATGTCGTCCCTGTCTTCTGCAACGAGTTTCCCCAGGACTACCAGGGTCTCCCCGTAGACTTTTCTGCTGAGGAGGGATCATCATTGGCTATGGGGGTGGTTCTCAATCCGAGGATGACCCGGGGCAGCTGGTGCTTCCAATTCTTGGGGTGCAACGAGCCAAGAGGGACGCCTTCAGGGACCTGTGGAACCTTTCCACCATTCAGTTGGCTGCAGGGTTGTAGGCAGTGGTACTGTGGTGAGTGGTACCCAGCAGGCGTGCCAGGGCAGTCCACAGTTTGGATAGGAAAGCGGGACCTCTGTCTGTCGTTATGTGATCCAGGACACCCAACCGGCTGATCCAGCTGGAGAGGAGGGCTTCTGCACATGCACTGGATATGGCTTCTTCCATGGGCGTAGCTTCGGACCATCTGGTGGAGCAGTCGATGACTGTTAGAAGGTATCTTGCTCCTCCTGACGGGAGAAGAGGACCCACCACATCGACGTGGATGTACCCGAAAAACGTCTCCTCGGCTGGGGAAATGCGCCCACTCCAGACTCAGTGTGCCAACCTACTTTGCTGGCCTGACACTGCATGCACTGCCTTGCCAAGGCCGTCGTGTCCTTCCGTATGCCGTGCAAGACGAACTTCTCCGTCAGTAGCCTGGCTGTCGTCCTTCCGGAGGGGTGGGATAGTCCGTGGATGACATCGAAGACTAAGCCGCCGTTGGGAGGCAGGCACCAGGGGCGGTGGCGGCCAGTGCTCATGTTGCTCAGCAGTGTTGATCCTCCAGGGCCGAGGGGCACGACCTCCCACTTCAGCGACGTGACAGAAGTGTGGTAGGCTGGGGTCTCTGGGTCAGCGGCCTGTTCGCGGGCGAGGTCCTCATAGTCGATCTCGAGCTGCACTGCATCAATTTCAATCCTCGAGAGGGCATAGGCTACTGGGTTCTTCCTGCCGGGCGGGTATTTGATGGTGCAGGTGAACTCCGCGACGGCCGCGAAGTGCCGCTGCTGCCTAGAGGACCATGCGTCCCCCAGCTTCGTGAAGGCGTGGGCCAGCAGCTGGTGGTCTGTCCAAAAAAAAATAAAGTATACCCTAGTTTAACCAGACCATTGAGCTGATTAACAGCTCTGCTAGGGCTGGCCCGAAGGATTAGACTTATTTTACCTGGCTAAGAACCAGTTGGTTACCTAGAACGTGACCTACAGCTTATTGTAGAATATGAACCACATTATATCGAGAAATGAATTCCTATCACCGGAAATAAATTCCTCTAATTCTTCACTGGCTAGCCGGAAACTCGAACGCAGGCCCAGCAGAGTGCTAGCTGAGCACTATATCGACTTGTCCAACGATGAACTAAAGGTGGTCATCGTGAAGGGTGTACCCTTCAGGAGGAACTTGAAATGATGTACCTCCTGGTATACTGCGAAGAGTTCCCTGTCGTAGGTGCCAGCCGGAAACTCAAACGCCGTCCCAGCAGAGTGCTAGCCGAGCACTATACCGACTTGTCCAATGAGGAACTAAAGGTGGTCATCATGAAGGGCTTACCTTCAGGAGGAACTTGAAGTGATGTACCGCCTGGTATACTGCGAAGAGTTCCCTGTCGTAGGTGCTGTAGCGGGACTCGTTTGGCCTGAGTTTCCTGCTGAAGAAGGTGATGGGCTGAGGGGTCCCGCTGATGACTTGTTCCAGGACGGCTCCGCAGGCAATGTTGCTGGCGTCCGTCATCAGCTGGAGGGGAGCGCTGGGGTCCTGGTTGGCCAAAGATGTTGCCTTGGCGAGGGTGGCCTTTGTCAGGGGGAAGGCCTTCTGCTGGTCGGGGCCCCACACTAAGGTCTTTGTCCGGGGGGCCATGGTGTGCGCCATCCCCGAGATGAATCTCCTGTAGTAGTTGACCATTCCGAGGAATTCTTGTATGGCCCTGGTGGAGGTAGGGATGGGGAACCTCTCGACAGCCTCGACCTTTGACGGCATTGGGCAGATGCCCCCTGGTGATATCTCGTGGCCCAGGAATTCCACCTTCTCGACACCTTAGGTGCACTTGTTGAACCTGATGACAAGGCCACTCTCCTGCAGGCACTGCAGGACCTTCCGGATATGCCGCAGGTGTTCCTTTTGGGATCTGGAAAAATTAGGATATCATCGAGTTTAGCATATATAGAAGTCCAGGTCCACAGGATGCTGTCCATCAGCCTCTGGAAGGTTGCACCCACGTTCCTCAGGCCAAAGGTGGAGAAGGCGAAGACGTAGGACCCGAAAGGCGTGACGATGACAGTTTTGGGGATGTCTTCTGGCGCTACTGGTACCTGAATATATGATTTTAAGAGATTTAACTTTGAGAATATTTTGGCCCCATGGAAGGAGGCCGTTAGGTCCTGCATGTTTGGTAGAGGGTGTGGTTGGGTTCTGTAGCAAGGTTGAGCCACCTGTAATCACTGCAGGGCCTCCAGGTGCCATCCGCTTTCTGCACCATGTGAAGGGGGGAGGACCACGGGCTGGGAGCCTTCTTGCATATGCCCATCCTTTCCATCTCAGCAAAGGCCTTTTTGGTCTCCTGAAGGTGCTGTGGGGGAAGCCTTCAGAACTTTGCGTGCATCGGGGGACCCTTTGTTTTGATGTGATGATATAGTCCATGTTTGGTAGGGGCACCGGGCACCTGGTGAAGCTCGTTTTTGAAGACTTCTGGGAATTCCTTCAGGAGGGAGCCATACTGGTGGGGCGCGACGGAAAAGATGGCGGGCTCCCTGGGGCCCGGCGACAAGGGCAGAGACTGGCAGGACTTGGTGTCCAGCAGATGTTTGTGGCCGAGCCAGTCTGAAGTGGGCGGGGAGGTCCGCACCCAGGAAAAGGTCCCTAAACATCCACGATGATGAATTTCCACCTGTACCTCACGCCAAGGATGGAGATTGATGGGAGCTTGGAGCCATAGGAGAAGATGGGGGACCCGTTCGTGGCCGTCAGGGAGGCAGCCAGGTCCGGCGGACATCTGTGGTCCTCTCTGGAAGGCGGGAACACTGACCGCATGGCTCCGGTGTCGATCAACATCATCCTGCCGGAGATGGTGTCGCGGACATAAAAGCCTACTGGTGCGGGACCCCTGGGTGTTTCAGCTGCTGCTACCATGGCGGCCTGCATGGCTGGCTGCCACCTCCCCTGTTTTTGGAAGGAAGAAAGGTTAAGGGGGCTTCGCATTTCTGGGCAGCTTTCCCGAACCTCTGGTGGTAATAGCAAAGCCCCGGCCTCTACCTCTTCTGCTAGTCAGATGGCTTCCTCTGGGCGACGACGTTGATGCCCTCCGTGTAGGGGTCCTCCGGCTGGAGGCAGTTGATGGGGTGTGCGGGAGTGGACACCCACTTTGCCGCCTTCATGGAGTCAGTGGTTGTTGCGCCACCCTGATCAGGTCCTCGACCAGCAGGATGTATGCATCTGTGATCTGCCCACAGACCTCTGGTAGTAGCTGCTGCAGGAAAATCTCCCTCAACAGGCTGGTCTCTGTGCCTGCCGCTGCTGTCAGTCTCAGGGAGGAGGAGGAGGTCTTGGAGGGCATGCCATGTTTCCAAGAGGTTTCCCTCCTGCCGGGGGTTGAGGGCGAGGTCCAGGGCGCGGGCGGCTCTCTTGGAGACCGGCAGGGAGCAGGTCTCGACGAGAGTGGCTTTTAACTCCTGGAAGGTGGCGGGGCACGACGTGTCATTAACCACGGGGCGATCTTCTTGTATATCTACTCCAGAAGGGCATTGATGGCGTTGTCTGCCTTCAATGACTTGTTGGTTAGGCCTGCTACTCTGAATTGCCCCTTGACCCTGTAGAACCAGGAAGCTGCGTTTTGATGGGTGAATGGCGGCAGCCATATGCTGAGGGCCACCTTTGGTTGGTTCGTTTGGGGGGCATCGCGCGGGGTGTGGGTACCAGCGTGGGGGAGCGCGCGGGAGCGTGTTGTGCGAGGGAGATGTCTGCCTCCGAGAAGTTCGCGGTAATTTGTATGTGGTTGGGAATGTCTACGTCCATTCTCATTCCGCGCTCTCACTTGGAGTGTGAGGGAACACTCACGTCAATACATGCTTGGGAGCATGCTGTGTGGGTCCGCTAATGACGCCAGTGACCTGCCGACGAGGGTCGGTAGTGCCCGGCGCTTTGTTAGAGCACCGTAGTTAATCCATTAGGGCGTGGGTTGGTTCATCGGGCCAAGACTAAGTCACCATTTGGGTCCGTTAATGGCATCCGGGAACCACTCCAGGGATCACCACTGTGAGAGAGGTGTGAAATAATGAGCAGGAAGACAAGTACTGCTAGTTTATTGATGAAGCGACCCACTTATAAAGCGGCGTGCGGACATCTACATATAATGCAGAGACCGCTGGTACAAAGATTTACAGGTGACCTGTGGTCAAACTATTTCTCTACAAAAGCAGGACAGGTACATACAGAAAACATAATGATTAACAATGTCTGGTCTGTTACAAAAATACTGTTAAATATACATAATGCATGGTCACTTGAACAGACAACAAAAATATACAATTCACAGTAATGATAATAATTTGTGTTCGGCTGACCCTAGGTTGAATGTGAAGGCACTGCAGAAAACGGGATGTTCATTACAGAGAACGCGTTGAGCGGGGACTTTACAAACCCATAAGAGCCAGAAGCTCTCCCTTGCACTCGTGTCCCATTGACACAGTGCCGTTTCCAAGTCAGAGTGATCCTGGCACCTACCCAGAGGAGGTAGCCAGCATGATCTCTGCTATCAAGTAGACTAACACCTAAAACCCTAGGCAATCTTGCAGTACTAACCTTGGTAATAAACTCATTGATAAAACTGTCCAATACTCAAGTTGGTAAACTACACACCTGACCGCTTAACATAATTAACCCTTCAGGTTGCTCATGTCTGAAAATATTGCATGTGATATTCTGTAAAGGATTGTGTAATCTGTAAGTACTTGCATTTAGGTAGGTCAGTGTCATTTAATTTCATATAAGGGCAGTAGGGTAGTAGACCATGTCAACAAGACACATTTCTCCATTTACCCTTTGCCTAGGAATAAAGTTCCCCTGCCGTCAGAGACAGCCAGTAGAAGTCTGTAGATGCTATTGTTTAGTGTTAGGCTCTGCTGTAGTAAGTTATATAAAACTAGTATCTCCTCCTAGCCGTTAGGTAGGTCATTTAGTTAGCTGCATTGCAAAACTACGACTCATTTAGGGAAGCTAATTGAATAGTCGATTCAATGCCTTCACTCCCGAAAGGGAGGAATGCCTTCTTTAACCCTCTCGTGCTTATGGGGGATCCTATAGCGCTACCCAGCACGAGACTGATGCCGTGGAGGGAAAAGTGGGGCTCACGTGGAAAAGTTTCTTTCTAAAAATCGATATGTCCAAACAATAACTGATATAAGCTTCTGGTTTGTTTTATGATGTCGGCAAATGATTGAATATTTTTTCTAAAGCAATCAGAAAATCTTTGCAAGGCTTAGAAATAATAAAAAAGAGGTGAACATGAAATTTTTTAGGAAAATCGTAGATATTTTTTAAATAATCATGAAAAATATAATAATTAGGTTTGGGGAGTTTATTTTATATGTAAATTGTGTGGAAATGTTTGAAATTTCATGTGGAAGCAATCATTTTGCTATGTGTTTGCTAATTAGCTGTCACCGATTAAAAAATGCAAATTTTTTACGGAGTGCAATTATCAGATTTTCCAACCTACTAATGTTGACGTTTCGTATCGTACCAGTAAGAAATAAAGATAGAGAAAAAATAAAGGTGGCATTAGAAAGCTGAATAAATTTCCTAAAAAACGCACAAAAGAAATATATGTGTATTATTAGAATAAATTTTGAGTAATTGTCGTTAGATTATGGACAATCTTTTTCTAAGAAAATATATGGCAACGATTGTTATATAGAAACGTTGATATTTTTACGTTTTGTTGTTCAGCACGTTAAAGTACAAAGAATGGCCGTTCGAATGATATATAATACATGCACATTGACGTTATTTACAGATGCACAAACAGGAGTACAAAAAATTATCTATGCATGCATAAATTCCGGCTGAACTTGTGTTCATCGGATATTATACTGACATTTTTCATAATTACTGGGTAATAAATAATGCAAGAAAAAAGTAAAAAACCTGCGATGGAAAGCTCAATAAAAGTTTTCTTTATGTATATTACCTAAAATCAAAGGTGTTCCCAGTAAATAATTGACCAATTACATCTCAAAAGACGTTTGTTTTGTTTTTCATCAGTGTAAAGTCAACTATTTGCTAAACGTTTTTATATAGAAACGTTGATATTTTTACATTTTGCCGTTCAGAAAGATAAAGTACAAAGAATGGCTGTTTGAATGATATATAATTCATGCTCACTGAAGTTATTTACAGATG
>NC_089788.1:45108526-45111026 GCF_040412425.1 Macrobrachium rosenbergii
TATATATATATATATATATATATATATATATATATATATGTATATATATATATATATATATATATATATATATATATATATATATATATATATATATATATATATATATATATATATATATATATATATATATATATATATATATATATATATATATATCTGTGTATATGTATATGTGATTGAGTCTACTATTGCATGCATGCTACATAAGTAAATATCTCATATTATGGAATAGTTTACTAAAACATGCTATAAGCTGTTATAATAAGTTACTAAGTTTTTCACGTGATAAAGAAAGAACATTTTTATATCTAGTAATGTGATCATCATCTTTGCATGTATTTTTGGTAGAACAGCATTTACAGGCAAGGAAGTGATACGACTGTCTGGGCAGATCAGTTGACTCTTGGCTTGTAATTATCAGGCAGAGCCTGTGGGAAAACAAACAGACGTTAAGAAATGAAAGCCTTAAGATAGCTTACTACGTCTTTATTTGTTTATTTATTTATATTTATTTATTTATTTATTATTTTTAATGAGGCGACAGAGAAATGGGCAAACCTTTTCCTTTCTTTCTTACTCTCTATATCCTAGTTCTTTCTCTTTGTCTTTCCAAGCAATACCCTAGGGGTTTCGTAATATTAAAGGAAAAGTCCTGAAAAATCTCAAAACCTCAGCAGGCAACATCCCAAATTGTCAATCACCTCTTCTCCCAACCCCATCTCAGAAGAATGCATAGTTACCAAGATCGTATAGCCAACAGTGCGTCCCTAGGGCAAGGATCTCTCTTAAGGGAAGGGACACTGACCTTTATCGAGGAAAAGGCAATTTTAGCCTAAGCTCCTTTCGATGACCTAATCCTAAAAAGATAGTCAGGCGTTTTCAGGGCGTGATCGTTACTTATTGGTAAAATCTTATGTAATTCTATGAGGAGCCCCATTATCTCTCTCTCTCTCTCTCTCTCTCTCTCTCTCTCTCTCTCTCTCTCTCAGAAATATATGTTTTAGGAATGCTTTTTGGTGATAGATGCAGTTTGCTGTCGTCAACTGAAGGAGAATCAAATAACATTATTCTCTCATAAAATGGCTTGATTTTCAGTACTGACTTGATGGTGCTGTCCATTCCCATTATAATTTATTTTCAGGAAATTATCTCTAAACCTGAAAAACTCTGGGCTGAGTTCGGTGTTCCGAAATGATCGTAAACTTAAGGTTATGGATGTTATATATTTCCTCTAATGGATTCTTCGGGCAGAATTTAAACTGCTTTTTCTCTGCAATATATTCTTTCTGCTTTGGTCGGGCTTCCATCTGTCTTCATTTATCAGAACTTCTACTTTAACGATGCAGTTCTTCCTCTATTTAACCCTGTTCCTTTCTTTATTACAGTTTATGTATTCAGTGGATGTTATGCCTCCCACTTTTGCATTTTCACTGCTTTTGAAGAATAAGGCTTCCTCTGCCCTCCTTTTAGTCTGCTCTCTTTTCTCTAATCACAAAGGTTCACATACTACAACTCTTTGACGGTTATTTTCTAATAAAAATTACATTGCTAAAAGGCGAATCGAGGCAATTTCTTCATGGTATTTTACTATGCACGCCTCATGACAACAATTGGACACGGTTTTTCACTAGACAAGCATATTCGCATTACAATCTAAGTTAAAGAAATATGAGAGATTATTTGTCTACATAGATCATACTCGCAGTTCATGATGCTTGAATAGATATGATAATTTAGCATTAAACTATGTAAATAATTCATGTTTTTCTCCTTCTCGTAATTACTTTTAATATTTCTACCGTTCTGAGTCGTGTGAGAGTCTTAAATACGGTTGCGACTTCGGACATACCAGATATAGGAAATGTTGACGAATGAATAATATAAAAAGCAGCATTCAGAAATTAAAAAGTAAAATTCTCACAACACCTCAAAATGAAATAAAGGACTACTGCTTTCTCTGCAAATAATCTGATGATGTCTTTGAAGAACTGACAAATTACGAAAAGTTTTCAAACCTCCTTTCTCTTCAGGAGCCGTGTACTCGCAAAAGGCTCGTGTTTTATTGAAAGAGAATGATGGATGATTCATTAAACAATTTTTCTTTTTCCCAGTTTTTGGTTCTCACTTTTTTCACGGTAATTTGGCTTTTGCTTACCTAAGACACCTTGCCTATTTTTCACCGTCATCGCAGTCACGCTCTCTCTCTCTCTCTCTCTCTCTCTCTCTCTCTCTCTCTCTCTCTCTCTCTCTCTCTCTCTCTCTCGCTTAGGCGAGATTTCTAAACAGAGGTGATTAAACACATTCTTCATGCATCTCCCCTAATGGAGAGAGTCAACAGATGGTGCAATTTGTAATTCCACAATCCCCAACGCAAACTAGATCCTGCAGGACTGAATGCATGATTAGCTCGAGGTAACTAAGCTTTAACCTGGGACTGAGCTTAAGGCCCAACAAATGGTCCCCTTCCAGGATCCAAGGAGGTGTCATTACATTGAAA
>NC_089788.1:45116026-45146026 GCF_040412425.1 Macrobrachium rosenbergii
TGTTTGTTTCTTTTCCACCTTCTGTTATGCCTTTATTCATTGCCCTTGTAAAGAAGTTTATTATTTTATTATTTCCTTCAGTTGCTTTATCGTTTCTGGCTTTGTTATTGTAGTAGCATTGAGTCTCAGGAGGCTTTAGAAAGACACAGTGCAGCTTTATTACTTCATTAACACTTAGTAAAATATACAGTAATTATTTATAAGTGAATCGATGCATGAGTCGAAGTGTGAGTTAAAGTGTGTCTTGCTTTCTTGAATCAGGTTACCAACCCACAACTGGTGAGGCCTACGACCTCACTCTTCTAAGACTCCTTCTCTCTGCTTCTATCTCAGCTGTTCTCTGCTTCTCTGCTTCTCTTCCTTCCCTTTATAAAGGATTTTTAAAATGGAATGCCCCTCCTAAAATAGGCGGGGAACAGCTTCTGTCCAGCCCCTTGGCAGCCGTCTAATAGCAGCGATCGGCAACTAGGTCACCACTTTGCGCTGAGCTACACGAGGTCGGACAAACAAATCAGTACGACTTACGTTGTAATGGCCACAGTAGGGAAGTTTCCTAACATTAAGTTGACAGAAACTGATGTTACTGGCGCTGCTTTTGTGTTTAGCAGTGTGCTATACCATTCAGTATGTCAGCTTAAACGTTGGTTGGAGTGCCGTGGTTTGCCAGTGGTGGGAAACAAGGCTGTGCTTGTGAAAAGATGAGAACAAAAACGTGTTAGGAAGTATTCAATGAAATAACCAGAGAGGCTCCAAGCGTTCCTCGCGGGTTAAAATCACACACACACACACACACACACACACACACACACACATATATATATATATATATATATATATATATATATATATATATATATATATATATATATATATATATATATATATTGCATTTTATATATTTTAATACAGTAACCCAACTAAGTACGTTTGAGTCTGTGGGAATAGCGTCATACTGTTACCTTAGTATTAAACTTATATGGCCTCAATATATATATATATATATATATATATATATATATATATATATATATATATATATATATATATATATATATATATATATATATATATATATATATCTCATGTTTTATTTCTCTCTCTCTTTTTCTGATATGAAAATACAATGTACTCATGTAACCTTTCACTTGGTTCAGGTGTGAGGACTGTATAGCCTCAGGATGTCAAAAGGACATCATTATTACCATTGACGAAGGCAAATGGTAATCTTTGTCAGCATACCTGCTATCACTCTTACAAAGTCCATAACAGCAGTGCTTCGTGGCCCCTACCTTTATCACACCTGTACCACTTGATATGGATGGCTGGAGCTCCATTATTTACACAAAGTTCACAAAGTTCATTGCTTTGTCATGGGACGCTCAACTGCGTTTGTTTGTCCGACCTGCTTGATGTAAACAGGAGCATGCGCATTGGCGCGGTCTATTTTTAGTAACGGGGGCCAGTTGTCGATCGCTGCTATTGGCTGAAGACTTATCTAAGGACTTCCTCTGGGTGTAATTAGATGAATTAACCCCTCCATAGTAGGTGGGACTAATTACATCACTAGAGTTGCAAGGTAAGCTTCACAGGTGAGGTGTCTATGGCATTTTTTAACGATTGCGCTCTTGATTAATCTTCTCCAATGCCGCGCCAGTGTTTGGCTATGTAGTCACGACACCTCTGCTTCAATCGTCACTCCTTCCACGATTTCAGTAGATTGTATTTGCGCCCTGTTCATATAACATATCCTGTTTTCTGCTCTCTCTCTCTCTCTCTCTCTCTCTCTCTCTCTCTCTCTCTCTCTCTCTCTCTCTCTCTCTCTCTCTCTCTATGTCTTTGTATCGTTTCATTATTCCAATCTCTCTCTCTCTCTCTCTCTCTCTCTCTCTCTCTCTCTCTCTCTCTCTCTCTCTCTCTCTTTACTATTCATCGACCTATCTCTGGTTTCCTTCTCACTTCTTTTTCTCTATGTTATTCATATATCATTATATCATTACATTCGTATTTTAACGTGAACACCAATCCATACATTCTCGGAAGGACTTGTTCCTTCAGACATTCATCTAAGAAGTATTTTTGATTCTTCACTAGGTGTAATCTGTTCAGTTCTTTTTCAAACTTGCGAAAAACGGGCTTGACTTCTGGATGTGAGCGAAGAAAGGTAGAAAAACGTTGAATTCCATAGTGGGCTAAAGATGACTGTGAAATATTTTCTGTTAAAACAGAAGTCCATCAAATATAAGAGAGCTCATAGAAACGCCAGAATGTGGAAAATAAAGGCTATATTTCCGAGACCAAAATGTCTCTCCTCAGGCAATTAGTGAATGAGAAAAAGTTACAGAAATGCGGTATCTCTACCAGAAGATCCACAGGTCAGCTGTTAAGTCACTCCAGTTGACAATTTCTCTTTAATCTTCTTAATCGCTTGTTGGAAGAAGATTTTATCTATAATATCTGAATCCCAGGCGCCTCTTGAAGGATTCATTGCATTTCTTTGTTTAATCAAGGGTTATCCAACCATCTGGCTTTTAGACCAACAGTTGCTCTATAAATTATACGAGACATATTCCTGTTTATTCTGTGGTTATGGTTATTTATGTGATTAAAAATAGCTGACCTTTGTTGTCCATACCTAACTGAACGTTTATGCTGTATTAATCTTCGGGGAGTGATTTGCCTGTGAAGCCGATATAAGACTGGTCATAATCGAGGCAAGGGATTTTGTAAACTCCTGTGTCTTTGGGAGCTGGGTTTTGTTGGACGTTAATCAGGTTTTGACTGAGGTATTTGGGTAGGTAAAAGCAAAAGGGTTAGAGTTTCCAAGTGTCTGTGTCAGTGTCTTAATCCTGTCCAGGTGTGGGATATTTATTTTATTGTTGGGCGTCTCTCTGGTCTTGTTATGGAGGGAATGGTAGAAAATAGTGTTTGCTTTGTGGATCGATTTCTCAATTAAATGGTCAGGGTACTTTGAAGATGACAGCTGCTCACAGATTAGTTCAATTTCCTTTCCCAGAAGATCCGGGGAGCAAATCCGCAAGGGTCTTAAGAATAAATTGCTGGCTACACCAATTTTGATAGAGATGTCATGATAGCTATAAAAATGGATGCATGACAGAGAGAAAGTTGGTTTTCTGTATATGGTAAATTTCTATTATGTCGTGTCTCTAATTAGTAAAACGTCAAGAAAAGGTTGATTTTGGATTTTAGCCCCCTATTCAGATCATTTCCCATCAGCCCTAGATAAAACAATAAAGTTAGTTGAATTATGTGTATTAAATAGCATCTTTTCATTCGGTGAGTCATTCTATAAACAAAAATTCGGGTGCAGCATGGGCAGCCCTTTAAGTCCTGTTTTAGCCAATCTATACATGGAATATTTTGAAACTGTAATAATAAATAAGGCATGCTATGGATGAGATATGTAAATGGTATCTTAGCATTTTGGGATAATAAGTGGGGCAATTTCAATGAATATCTTTCAAAATTAAATGCATTAGTGCCTAGCATCAAATTTAAAGTCAATGGGAAACAGACAACAAAATTCCTTTTCTTGACATCTTAATAATTAGAGACACGACAGAATAGAAATTTACTATATACAGAAAACCAACTCTCTGTCATATATCTATTTTTATAGCTACCATGGCAACTCTATCAAAATTGGCATAGCCAGTAATTTATTCTTGGGAGCCTTACAGATTTAATCCCCGGATCTCCTGGAAAAGGAAATTGAACTAATCCATATGCAGCTGTTATCTTTAAAGTACACTGACCATTTAATTAAGAAATCCATCAACAAAGCAAGCACTGTTTTCTACTGTCCCCTCCCCTAACCCCCGCCCCATAACAAGACCAGAGAGACGCCCAACAATAAAACAAAAATCCCACACCTGGACAGGATTAAGACGTTAACACAGACACTTGGAAACACTGACCCTTTTGCTTTTACCTACCCAAATACCTTAGGCACATCCCGGATTAACATCCAGCTATAACCAGTCCCCAAGGACATAGGAGCTTACGAAATACCTTGCCTCGATTGTGACCAATCTTATATCGGCTTCACGGGCAAATAACTCCCAAAGATTAATACAGCATAAACATTCTGTTAGGTACGGACAACAGAGCTCAGCTATTTTTAACCGCATAAATAACCATAACCACAGAATAAACTGGAATATGTCTCGTATAATTTATAGCAGTGTAAAGATTAGCGCCAAAATGGGCTATGAAAGTGCCCGCCTTTCTGCTTTGCTCTGCCGATAGATAGGCCTCTGTCTATTTTGAACCTGTGGGAGGTAGTGGATTCTGGTTTGGGGTAGTTTCAACCAGTGGAAGTGGGTTATAAGAGACGTTCAAAGATTTAATCCTCGCCTGGGGCAGTAAGCTGGCTTGCGCTGTTTTCTTTGGGTACAGGAAAGCGTCAGCCGTTTTCTTTGGTCAGGACATCGCCCCCCCGCTCTCTACCCCTGTCCAGAAGCAATAAAAGGTCAGGGCGCAAGAAGCTCGGTCTTCACACACAGTCGGAAGTTTAAGCCGAGAGGTCACGAGTGCAGACCTCGCCCCCCCGCCCTTCCTTCCCTCGCTACCACGTGGAAGTTAACTGCCCTTTGCTCCTTACCCCGACCCACGTGGCCATCAAAGGTTGCAAGTGGGGATTGCAAGTCCCAAAAAAGTGAGCGGAAACTCACTGTGGCCTTTCATCATCCCAAGGGCGCCCTTTTCCGCCCCAACCTACGACTTGAAAGCAGTTCCTTGGTAAGGGAGGCCCTTTGTCGATGCACCCACACGTGGACCCTGGCAGAAGACGCTGCTGGACGCCGACGTCAGCCTTACGCCCCTACAATATGGTAAAGTACCCAGAACGAGTTGCTTAGTCACGTTACTTCGCCCTTGTGCATTTATTAAACTTTTGGGCCTATAACTTGGTATTCACTGATGCTTCTTGGTTCAATCCCGGCCCACATGTTCACTGCCTCCTTGCTCTGAGTCACAAGTAACACCTCGGGGAAGTCCTTGGCACCCTCAGCGCACACCCGAGTAATTCATTCCCCAAATTCCAGCATTAGATTTATAACCTGGGTCCTCATATCGTTTCAGAAGGACGATCATGTGCAAATTCTCCTTGGTCCGTGTTCCTGGCATTCCCAAGCTTCCCCCTTCGGGAGGACTTCTGCAGCAGCAATTTAACGTGTTTCAGTTCATTTTCCCTTTGATCTTGTGTGTTATGAGAATATACATATTTTGTATCCACGTGTTTCACGCACTTCCCTTTGAAAAGAGCCCTCCGCTCCTTGTATCACTCCTTTTAGTTTGTGTTTTATATGTCCTGGTTATCTTGCAAGGCCATTTTTAGAGTAAAGTAATAAATGTGGAGTCATAAGAACCATCTGCACCAAGAAACATATAAAAGCAGCAATTGTCGGTTCAAGAGCCAGATGGTGGAATCAGCACTGATTAAACAAAGAAATTCAATGGATCTCTCAAGAGGTGCTTGGGATTCAGATATTATAGATAAAATCTTCCTCCAGATGATGGAATCAGACTTGATTAAACAAAGAAATTCAATGGATCTCTCAAGAGGCGCCTGGGATTCAGATATTATAGATAAAATCTTCCTCCAACCAGTGATTAAGAAGATTAAAGAAAAATTGTCAACTGGAGTGATTTAACGGCTGACCTATGGATCTTCTGGTATAAATACTGCTTTTCTGTAACTTTTTCTCATTCACTATTTGCCTGAGGAGAGAGACAGTTTGGTCTCTGAAATGTAGCCTTTATTTTTCACATTTTGGAATTTCTGTGTGCTCCCTTATATCTGATGGAATTCTGTTTTAACAGAAAATATTTCACACACACACACATACACACGTTTGCACACACACACACACACACACACACACACACACACACACACACACACACATATATATATATATATATATATATATATATATATATATATATATATATATATATATATATATATATGTATATATATATATATATATATATATATATATATATATATATATATATATATATATATATATATATATATATATATATATATATATATATATATATATATATATATATATATATATATATATATATATATATATATATACATATAGTATATATATATATATATATATATATATATATATATATATATATATATATATATATATATATATATATATATATATATATATATATATATATATATATATATATATATATATATATATATATATATATATATATATATATATATATATATATATATATATATATATATATATATATATACATATATATACATATACATATATATATATATATATATATATATATATATATATATATATATATATATATATATATATATATATATATACATATATATATATATATATATATATATATATATATATATATATATATATATATATATATACATATATATATATATATATATATATATATATATATATATATATATATATATATATATATATATATATATATATATATATATATATATATATATATATATATATATATATATATATATATATATATATATATATATATATATATATATATATATATATATATATATATATATATATATATATATATATATATATATATATATATATATATATATATGTATATATATATATATATATATATATATATATATATATATATATATATATATATATATATATATATATATATATATATATATATATATATATATATATATATATATATATATATATATATATATAATTATAAAACCACATATATGTATGTCTCTGAGTGCATGTTTAGGATGAATTATCTTAGGGTTTTGCATGTTTCTTGTAGGATTTTCTTTAGGCTTTGACATTCTGTACACTATACACTATATTGTACACTAGCCTGTCTGTGCTCTGCTTGTTTAAAAAACCTTGAAATAAGTACAGAAATTCCTCCAACAAACGTATGTAGCGAACTCGAACTTCCTGAAGCACAGAAGTTTCAATAATCTTATTGACGCCATTAAGACTGATGCTCCAATCGCCTAGCAATCTATCAAGTTTCTTGCAAAAACAAAATATAAAATAAATTGCCCACCTATGAGACAACGAAGCTCCAAAATCATTTTCATAAAAGCCAGGGAAGATGTTATCGGTAAGGTGACAATTTAAATGGATCAGTGAAGGCTTTCCCTTATGGGCCTTTTTTATTTTGTGGATATTTTTTGTATCTGCTTATTTAGATATTTTTAATGTTGTTGCTTACTTTTACCTGAAATCAGTGTGTCATATTTTCTCAAGCATATATCATATATACCTTCATACATACCTGCATGTTTGCGTATTGTATACATAAACACGCATAACGTTTTAAAATCTCATCCATATTAAATACATATTATATGCATACGAATATCCAAGAAATTTATATACGCACGTGTATTTGATTTTTCTTTGCGAAATATGAAGAGGAATAGCTGAGATGTTAACAGATAAAGAGACAATAATAATAGGAAGAAAATGACAAACGAAACATTGAACAACGCTCGGTCTAATAGGGCTTATGAAGGCTGAACCTCTTTAAAGAAATAAATGAACGTTTTGTCATAATAGGTAGTGCTGATACCCAGGTTGTCTGTACTTTAAAGGTCTGTTTTTTTTTTTTTTTTTTTGTCCTCTATTTCAGATGTAAGTTTTTCATTATCTTAGATGCATTCTGTATCTACTTAATAACTATTTCCTTTTTACACTATGACCAATAATTTTCCAGCTCAATTTTTCTTTTCTTTGTTGTTTTCCTAAATAAGTTTGTAAATTCTATCCCTTGTTTCTCCGACGTCTTATGATTTAAAAGTTTTGAGGTTACAATTTCATGCAAGTTTATATAGTCAAGTAAGTGTTCAGTTCCGAAGAGTTGATATTAATGTAAAAAAAATTTTTGGGATGTTTTGATTAACAAATTAGCCATTGGCAATAAAGAATGGAGTAAACACGTACATATTCACTAATTAACTCTAGAAAACAAACTGTGGATGTGGGACTCCAGTACTTTCTTAATCACGTGACCAAAAAACGTGTTTTGCGCCAATACAGCTGTCTTTCCTGGTATGCAAAGTCCTTCTTTTTCTCTAGTGATGTGAGATAGTGCGAATCCGCTCTCTCCACATATTTGTCGTTTAGGAGCAGATTCGGTCTAACACGCTGGCGTTAGTATTCATGTAAATTTTTTCTATCGTTTGTGAGATTGTATTGAAGTATTTTCTTTTTCTGGCAGGCGAACAATAGCTCTCAAAATATTAAGTGGCAATGAAAGGGATTATATAATGAATACCGCTACTTCATTATGTAATAGTGGTGATGAAAATGATACAGAATGTTATGTTAATAATGATGAAATGGAAGATGTAGATGGTTCTCAGTTCTCATGAATGACAGCAACAAATATTACCTATTAGGTGCAATTCCTTACTTGGGATAGGATGGGACAAGGCCTAAACAGGGATTAGGCCTTGGTCACTACATAAAGTCCCTCAAAACAACTTACTGTAATGACACGGAAACTTAACCACAGACATTTGGTTTACATCTGTGCCCCCAGTGTCTGATCTCCTGACAGACTGGCAGAAGTTCGAGAGGTGGGGTCAAGTGCAGAGATGACGACCTTGCTTTCGTACATACCTTCTACATCTAAGAAGAAAAAAAGAAAAACCCTATGCTCTTAATCTCTTCAATGTATATGCAGCCATCATTGGGGAGAATGGCTTACCTAAAGTAATTGATGGGGTCGATACTTTTAAACAAATATGTGGCATGTACTCATGTAGCCAAGACCTTACAGACCTTACAGTTCGTTCGGGTTGCCCCAAGTCCCTCAGTGTGAGGCACCTTTGATGTCTACCAGAGAATTGCTAATGCATCTTCCGGTATATTTTGCTTCTTCCAGTCTTGGATGGTCTGGGATGCATCTTAGATATTTGTCGAGCTTATTCTTAAACACATCTACGCTCACTCCTGTTATGTTCTTCAGATGAGCTGGTAGAGCATTGAATAGACGCTGCATTATCGATGCTGGTGCGTGGTGGATTAATGTCCTGTGTGCTTTCCTTAGTTTTCCTGGTATAGTTTTTGGCACTATTAATCTACCTCTGCTTGCTCTTTTTGATATTTTTAGTTCCATGATGTTTTCAGTAATTCCTTCTATCTGTTTCCATGCTTGAATTACCATGTAGCGTTCTCTTCTCCTTTCAAGACTATATAATTTTAAGAATTGTAGTCTTTCCCAGTAGTCAAGGTCCTTAACTTCTTCTATTCTAGCTGTAAATGACCTTTGTACACTCTCTATTTGTGCAATATCCTTTTGGTAGTGTGGGTACCATATTATATTGCAATATTCAAGTGGACGTACGTACGTTTTATAAAGCATAATCATGTGTTCAGCTTTTCTTGTTTTGAAGTGCCGGAACAACATTCCCATTTTTGCTTTGCATTTTGCCAATAAATTGCTATTTGATCATTGCATAACATATTCCTATTCTACATCACACAAGGTCTTTAACTGCTTCCTTGTTTGTGATTGTTTCATTATTAGGTCTTTTATATGCATATAGCATTCCTACTTTATCACCATAGTTCATTGATTTAATTTTATCAGAGTTAAATACCATCCTATTTATCTCTGCCCATTTATATATTTTGTTTAGGTCTCTTTGTAGCGAGTTCCTATCTTCATCACAAGCAATTTCTCTACTTATTCTTGTGTCATCTGCAAAACTTCTTACTACTGAGTCCTTAACATTACTGTCTATGTCTGCAATCATAATCACAAACAGCAATGCAGCTAACACTGTACCTTGTGGTACACCGGATATTACCGTAGCTTCATCCGATTTCTCATCGTTTGCAATCACTATCTGTTTTCTGTTTTGCAAAAATTCTTTTATCCATCTTCCTACTTTGTCAACAATGTTATGTTTTCTAATTTTTTTCGCTAATATATTATGATCTACCTTCTCAAAAGCTTTTGCAAAGTCTAGGTAAACCACATCTGTATCTTTTTCATTTATCATATTTTTATATATGCTTTCATGGTGGACTAACAGTTGGGTTTGTGTACTTTTTCGGGTACAAAACC
Organism: Macrobrachium rosenbergii; assembly: GCF_040412425.1. Taxonomy (NCBI): domain Eukaryota; kingdom Metazoa; phylum Arthropoda; class Malacostraca; order Decapoda; family Palaemonidae; genus Macrobrachium; species Macrobrachium rosenbergii. The sequence continues at coordinate 45,126,191 of NC_089788.1, forward strand.
ATGTTGTCCTATATTGAACAATCTATTTTTCATTAAATGTTTCATTATATTTTTTTCATTACCCTTTCATATACTTTCATAATATGAGATGTCAGACTCACAGGCCTATAATTACTTGCCTCTAGTCTTGAACCACTTTTGAAAGTAGGAGTAATATATGCTAATTTATGCTCATCATAAATCTTGCCTGTATCTATACTTTGTCTTAATAATATTGCTAGCGGCTTTGCGATTGAATGAACCACTTTCTTTAACAATATGGCAGGTACTCCATCTGGTCCTGCTGCTGATCCATTTTAATTTCATTAATTGCCTGTACAATATCGGCTTCTGTAATATCTATATCTGATAAGTATTCAGTATTTTCATCTCTTATTTCTTTATCATTATCTTCATTGTCAATTCTAGGTGTAAATTCACTCTTATATCTTTCTGCTAATATGTTACATATTTCCTTTTTTCATTCGTTAATCGCCCTTCAATTCTTAGAGGGCCTATTTCTACTCTTATTTTATTCATCTTTTTGCATATGAATAAAAAATTTCAGGGTTTTTGCTTGATATTTTGTAGTGCCATTTCTTCTAGGTTCCATTTTTTTCATTTTCTTTTGATTGTATAATCTTTTGTTCTGCATTTTCTATCTTACTTTTTAGTTCCATCACTTTCCATACATTCTTTTCTTTTGCAGAGCTTTTTCCACTTTCTAATTTTCTGGAACAAGATCCTTCTGTCTCTTGGAATACGTGACTGATGTTTTTTTTTTCTTTGGTATATATTTTTCCACTATTTCCTCTAATATTTTATATAATATATCGGTATTTACCTGTATATCATCACTTACAAATATGTTTTCCCATTCTTTGTTTAATTCTTCATTTATTTTTGACCAATTTATATTCTTACTATGGAAATTGTATTTTCCATATCCTTCCCATTTTTTCGTCTCTTGCTTTTCTCTGTTTTCGTGTGTTCTGGAACGGACTGTTAGTTCTATGACATTATGGTCCGAAATACTCGTGTTTATATACTATTATTTCTTTAACATAGTTCACCTCATTCACAAATACTAGGTCTAAAATATTATCCTTTCTTGCTGGTAGGTGATTTATTTGCTGAATGTTATGTTCTAGTAGCATATCTAATAGCTTTTTCAAATTGCCTCTTATCTTCTGCACTACTATTGCTCTCTTATTTATATGTATAAATACAACCACAGTCTCCTATTCGTTCTTACCATTCTACAAAAGGAAAGTTAAAGTCTCCGGTTAGGAGTATAGTCCAGTCCTTGTGATTTCTACATATTTCATCCAATTTTTCAATTATTATGTCAAACTCTTTAGTATTAGGGGGTCTATATATTACAATGTTCACTAATTTTTCAGATTCAAATTCTACCGCTATTAAGGGGATCGGCCGGTTTCCGACTTTTTTAACGACAGGTTGTTGATATATAGGGGGTTTGTTAAAGGATATTGTGTGGAACTTCTGGGGAAAAAATTTTTGTTCAGTGACCTTAGGTTTTGTGACGCCAGAGCATTTTTCGGCCAAAAATGGCCATTTTCAAAATGCATCTCCTCCTTTGCTTTTTGGTTTTAAGGGATGAGATTTGAACCACGTATAAAACACATATGGACCTTCGATACAAAGCCGGGGATTTTTGATTTTTCAATTATTTTTCGAGATATGAATTTTTTTTTTTTTTAATGAAATTTTCCCGGAAAAATTACAGAAAAAAAAATTGCCAAAAATCAGAAACTCAAAATATTGAAAATCCCCGGCTTTGTTTTAATCTACCATGTTTCCCCATGTTATATTTAAAATTTCATTTAGATTGGTCCAATACTAAGGGAGGAGATGCATTTTAAAAGCGAAAAACTTATGTTTTGAGAAACGGGCCTTCAAAGTTTTAGTTACATAAAAAAAGTAAAAGGGACTTCAAAGACTGTGTTACAATTAATTCTATGGTTTTAATTTTTATTTTTGGGTATTAATTAATGCAAAATGATTATAAATAAGAATATTAATTGATTATTTATGTGCCTAAGACACATTCTTATAAATTTTAGGTTCCTGGTCCCCCCCTGTCTGATCTTGGTGCAAGGTATTACTCTAGGGTATCATAGTTGCCTACACTTTTTTATTAGTGTCTCGAATCCATCCCTTGCCAAATGGATCCTGGCAATTACTTTACATTCACAATTAGGGATTCGTGATTCAAGTAATTCATCAAGTCTTGCTTCACTTATTATGATCATTTTATTTTCAGGATCGTCTATAATATCAGCCTCCGAGCTACTGCTTTCTTTTTCTAAAATATCTTTGCCCTTTGGTAGTGACGAACAAATAAAAGGCGTTCAGGGGTGGATGTGGTTGGTCTCTGGTCAGCAGAGATCGCTGCCTGCGCCGTTTGATGGGCGACAGCTCTCTCTCTCTCCGTCGCTCCATTCCCCTCTATGGCACTAATTTCTTGAACTCTTTCTTCTACTTCTCACCTGGACTTTTCCACTTGGCTTTTCCGCATTCTAGAAGCATGAAGTGAACTCTTGGACCTTTTAGGCACGGTGAAAAAACAAAAACACCGCAGAAAATACAGAGTTCAGTCAAGGCTAGCGAGCATGAAAAACGTGTCCTTATAGCTTGGAAGTTTATAGGCAACTCTCGGCCACAGTCGGCGTCATGGTATGACGTGTGCGTTGTCATGGCTAGGAATAACTAAAAAGGTGCCGAGTAGGATATTATTGACATTATACATTTCATTTCAAAGGAAGTTTTCGTAATATATATATAAAAACTATACCAGACTAAATCATTTGCGCTACTGGTGTTTTATGGGTATATAGTTATTGTTACATTTTAGGCCATAACTAGAGAAATACGGCAAATTTTAGCATAATATTTCGTGGACACATTCTTGAACCCTATACGAAGCCATAGAATTTTTTTCAGCAAATCGAATTTTTTAAAGATTATTGGGTTTTTTTAGGCGCCGATCCCTTAATTCACATTCTGTGTTACTATATTTCTCACAGATTTTTCCTTGATTGGCATCTCTCCCATATATCGCGGTTCCTCCTTGATTTCTATTTTTCTATCTGATCTATAAGTTTGAAACCCTTTATCTGGTCATCATTACAGTCTCTTGGGAATACCAGGTTTCACTTTTATTCAATATGTCTATTTTTTTCATTCTGGGTTAGTTCTTCTAAGAACTCTATCTTTCTTTTGAGTTACTCGAAACTAAACCCTGCAGCGTTCATCACTATGATGGTTTGCGTATTATCTCCATTATCTAATATGGGTAATAATAAGGATTTTCCCATGTCTCTTTCCTGTTCTGACATGTTGATCTTTTTCATTTCAGAAATTCGTACATTAAAAAATCCAACTTTTCCATTATATTTGATCTTCCAGCTTCATATTTATTCACTTTGTGCATAAACCTGCATTTATCTCCATATCTGCACCATCCCCTAGCATCATAGATACATTGCTTGTTCCTTGTGCTATATCTAGGTGCTGATGGCTCATATCGTGGTGCTGACATTTCATAATGTGTTGTTGGCTTGCTTTTTGCCTTCATCAACGATCTTTGTTCCTTTCTTTATTTGTTTCATTTTACCTTGATTTTTATATGTATTTGATTTTGATTTTGGTTTTCATGGCTACAGGATGCATGTACCTACATTTCTTATTAAACCTACATCCATTTCCTTCTTTCCAGTTTCTACATATTTTGGATGTAGATCGCTGCATTCCTCTTCATAGCCATCTAGATATGCACATTTGCCATAGATCTCATAATTGTGACATATCTTGGGATGTTTGTAATAACATCTTTCACCAAACCTGCAATTCCCTCTTTTCAAAGGGTGCATGTGTGTCTTTCTTTTCTTTTTTTTCTTGTTCTTTCCCATCAGTATGGAGATCCGGGTACAACCTCTTTGGGATTTTATTTTGATTTATCATGTCATAATTTATTTCTTCATATGTATGTTGCTGTATTGCCTCATATGTAGAATCTATGAGTTTCTCTACATCCATGCTATTATCCTGTTCTTTGTTTTCATTAATCTTTTCTCTCTCTTCAGTCTTATTTTCTTCTTTTCTATTTTCCTCTTCTTCCTCTTCTTCATCTTCTTCTTCTTCTTCATCCTCCACAATCTGTACATTAAGTCTTGATTTAATGACCTTGTCTATCCATACTAGACATGTTGAGCAAAATATTTTTGTGTCCTTATTTCTATTTTGCTCTACTTCAGCACATGAAGGATGCGTCGGTACGTGGCAAGCATAGCATTTCCTAATCAGGTTTTGTGGATTTACAATGCTATACCACACTCTACATAGTTTACATGCTTTAGGCATCCATTTGCCTATTACATCGATCAATATATTCACTAATTTCACCATACTTATTTTCTTTGATGGAATGTGTTGATTTTTGTAGATTTTCTTTATAAGTCTTTTGATAACTTGAACTTTCATTGGTATCCCTTCCATTATTTTCATTATATTTTCTACAGATTTGCTCCAGTTTGAAGGATCGTATCCTTTCAATATGTCTGTGAATGCTTTCGCATCTTTTTGGTCGATGTTGCAATTCATCTCCACTATCAGCAAACCAAGTTCCCTGCCTGCCAATTCATCATATTGAATATCTCCAATGCAAGCAAGGTTTCTCCACCGTTTGCCACTGTTGGTTGACTCCTCCATGATTTTCAGATTTTATCAATTCACTCCCAAAACAACTTATTAGACGGTTTATCACTCTAATCTGATATTAAGCTAATCACCGATAGTTCATGAACACTTTTAGCTATATTTCATTCGCTAATTGTATGTTAGACGCGTATTATCGGGTAGATTATCCAGACCAAGAACGATTACGTCTCACCGAGAGAATGTCACATCACAGAGAGATCAGAAGATGGCCTCTTTGCCTCTTTTTCTGGATTATGGGCAGAAAAGAGGCTTATCTCTCCAGGCCTTTTTAGACCCCTAAAGTTATTGATAAAAGGCAATGGAGCCGGAATTAGTAGGTATAGCCTAAGGACCGTTTGAATTTCTTTTGTGGTACATTTTGAGGAGTAATTAAATATAAAGAAGTAAACTATAGCACCAATATCCATTTTGGTCTCTTAAAAATATCCTTTTTATCTCCCTCCCTCACAGTGAGCTTAGCTGCCAGAGAGGGTTGTACCTGAGCCAGCTGCAACGGTGACGTTTGCGCATTGCCAAATTTTCCGTGTAGTAATGCTGTCTTCAGTTAATTTTTAAAAGTCACCTCCTACAATGAACTTGCATTAAATGGCTCAATGTAGAGGACAAAGAAAGGAAGAATTATGCGGTTTATATTTGTTTTTAGACTGAGTGAATTGTAAGAATAACCTTGTGTCTCGATTTTCCCAAATACGGATCTGAGGCACTCGACGTTTGCGTCAGTATTCCAGAAATATGGCATTTATTGCCCATGGTTAAACGTATTTCCTTAAATATAGATTTAAACAGAATTAAGTAAGTGAGCAAATCTTCGGTATTGTAGCAGAACCTCACCTTGAATATAAATCGGAGAAGACGAAGACGTTCCCGACATCGGAAATCCATTTTTAGCTCAAGACTGATCTCTGAACTTTACACTGAGGTTCGAGAGGAGATTTAAAGCTCCATTTATTCTCGTATACTCAAGAGCAATAGAATTTGCAATTCCCTGGTAGGATATGCAAGCAGAGCGTGAAGGATAAATTTCATGTGTTTTTGGTTTTAAGTCATAATTAGCTGCATACATACACACACACACACACACACACACACATACATATATATATATATATATATATATATATATATATATATATATATATATATATATATATATATATATATATATATATATATATATATATATATATATATATATATATATATATATATACAGTATACACGCAAAAACAGAAGTAAGCGACGGCCAGTAGGACACATCAGCGCGAAGGTGGACCATGGAAACATACTGAAATCAGCATAATTCTTCATTTCCAGCGTTTCATAATAACTCTTTTACATCATCAGGGAGTCTGTTAAATTGCTCTAAAAATCAATAAAATTCTCTTTTTCACGCAATGATTCTTTTCAAAAAGGTTCGCACAAATTGTTCATAGACATTATGGAGCCATTGATCTAAAATTAATCCCAAAAAATCCACTAACGATTGGTTCCTTTTTCGGACACAAAGATTGATTAAACCCGCTTTTGACCTCTAATGTGGTATGTAAGTATACTTGCCCTAAGCGTTACTCTGGGACATATGCTGGATCCACGAGGAGGTTACTGGGAGTTAGAAATCGACTCTCATCAGGGACTAAGTTTAATCCCGAACATTCTAGCATAAGAAACCACTCAAAAAATTATAAAACATATATTGATAGAAATGATTTCTGTATCACAGGCCAAACAACTAATGCATACGAGCTGGCTATCCTGGAATCATTATTTATTAAACAACTGGCTCCCCAGTTAAATACCCAAACCTCCTCCACACAACTCTACCTGAGTTAACTTTTTATTTATGCATTCTGTCTTTTGCCTTTTTTGTATAAGGTTGGTTAGCAGTCTTTGGTCTTGCTTTTGTGTCTGTTTGTGTTTTTTTTATCTGGTATTCTAACTGTGTTGTATTTTATGAATTTTATTGGCTTTTAGAGCAATTTTTAGAGTAATTTTATTCATTATTTAACAGATTCCCTGATGTTGTAATAGAGTTATTACGAAACGTTGGAAATAAAGAATTATCCTGATTTTAGTACGTTTACATGGCCCACCTTCAAGCTGATATATATATATATATATATATATATATATATATATATATATATATATATATATATATATATATATATATATATATATACATATACATACTTACTGTACATATATATACATAATATACATATATATGTATATATATATATATATATATATATATATATATATATATATATATATATATATATATATATATATATATATATATATATATATATATATATATATATATATATATATATATATATATATATATATATATATATATATATATATACATACTTACTGTACATATATATACATAATATACATATATATATATATATATATATATATATATATATATATATATATATATATATATATATATATATATATATATATATTTATTTTATGACGGATGGAACTTATGTCAAAGGCCCCACACCCGTTTTTACATCTGTAACATAGCAGAGAAAGAAATGAAATGAATTTCTATTGTTTTATTCCACTTGCCCCTTCATTAACTCTCCTTCATTCCCCAAGATGGTTAAGCCTAACCCTTCTCTATGTCCAAATGACTGCCTAAGGCCTTGATTTCCAGGTGACTGTCGTACCTTCTTGGCGTCAAGCAGCGACAAGGGGGCCAAAAAAGAGATAGTTGGCACCGCCGCCATGTTAACCCTCCACGAGGTTGACTGCTGCCATGTGGCCTATATAGAAAACGTGACAAAGATTGACCTTTGCGCCACCTACCAGATGCAAACAGTGTAATCCCCGTAGGTTATTTATAGTTGATGCAACAGAAATCAAGAGAGAGAAGCTCTCTGAACGCCATCAATGACAGAAGTCCTTAACCTTGCCTTACCCTCGAACTTCCCATGTGTTCGACCCTGATGTTTGAACCAGTATGCCTTTTTAGTGGCATTTTAATTTCCTCCTCCATTGCCAGCGCCCTATCGTACGAGGACACCGTCATCTTAACGAAGGTAATATATCGGAATAAGGTTTCTTAGTCACGATTCCTGTTATTTCTTTGTCCAGTTTTCATTTATTTTCCATTGTTCGATCACCAGTAATTTATGTTGAAGCATTCAGTGTTAACGTAATTATGCATTTAGTGTTGAACTGAGTTATTGGCACTGTCTGTGCTTTTCCCTCAGCTTCCTTTTGAGCGCCTTATCATTCTTGCAATTAACCATCTTGCATATATATATTGCAGATAGGCCTCGACTGTGGAACACTTGGCTCTATCCACGTGCAGTCCCCATTCTACCCCCACTGCGATGTTTCCTGTTATGAAGACATCATTGGAGTAGAATGTTTATTCTGTGTAGGATTCATTCTTTAAGCAGGCCCTTATTATTACCTGCCCAGTAATTCGTCAATCATCTGATCTGTGTTTTTTATGTAAACATAATTAGTTAAGAGAACCCCTGAGTTTATGTAACTTTCCCTCACATGAAGAAGGCCTTAAGCCACAGATTTTCCCTTGTTTGTCTACGAATTGTCCTAATATTGAGTCAGATGTGTAATAAATATAAGGAATTCTCTGTGTTCATCCGTTGCCGCCCAGAATCAAGTAAGTATCCCTCAGACTTTCGTAGCAACTGGCGTACCTTGCCGAGTATGCAATTGCTTTGCAATTATCAGTGAAATAGCAACAGCTAGCTGGTGTGCATAATTAGAGACGACCATGATGTCATACCCCCTCCATTTCAAGCACATGAGAAGAGCCAGTTCCACAACGTAAGTACGTGTCCAAATATTTTTTTTAGGTTTATGCTAGGTGCGAAAAGTGACTGCAATCAGCATTAGGTAAATTAGTTCACGAGAAGAAAGAGCGTATTAACAATTCCACGAGATTTTTGTGCTATTACATGTTTGCTGCATGTTTTAAGAATAGGAAGCTAGGGAGTAACTCAGTCGAAGAGTTAAAAAAAAAAAAAGGAATAGAGCCCCTATTCCAGATAGGCACTTTGTAGGCGACCACCAAGGCTTTGGCTCCAGCTATTTTTGCATCGCTGGATTTATCCTCTCTCTCTCTCTCTCTCTCTCTCTCTCTCTCTCTCTCTCTCTCTCTCTCTCTCTCTCTCTCTCTCTCTTGCTTGATCGATAGTAAAAGCTAGAAAGTGTTTAGGAATCTAAATTTTCACTCTCAAGAGGAGAGAATAGTAATTCGACAAGGAATCTTCAATTCCAGGCCACGTGAGCCCATCTCTAGCCGTCCACCATCTTTGATTTGTGAGTTCCATTAGAAATTCCATTGATATAAAAAACAGCATGCACAGCGCTCATATGTATATCCCTTTCTTTCGCTCGCTAATTTTTATCCATATGTCCGTGCACATCGCCGCATTTTTGAAAATAATAATCCTTTTATTCTCTAACTGAGTAGGATATTCCTCGGTGAGCCCGTAGTATTCCTGTAAATTTATTTATTGACGAATATATCAGCGAGAATTTCCTCGTTCATTCATTACTGCGGGAGCCTCCGAGCGGTGGGAAAAGGGTAGGCTCAGGTAAAAAGGCAGACACGCAGTCAAGCAACCCCTCCCCCACCCCCGCCCCCACACGCCTGACTCATTCATTTGTCAGCAGATGTCACAAGACCAAAAGTAAACACTGGAGTGCACGTGGAAGCTAAGGTTTGTTTTGATAATGGAGAATAACAATTTCCCCACAACGCATAGCCTAACCTCTCGGCAGTCCTGACTGCCCTGTGCATGTTATAAGATTAAGCATTTTTGTCTTACCTTCGCGCACTGGAGATTTTAATATTCGATAGGATCGATGTACTGTATTCATTATGCCACATTTAAAATTATTTGTCAGAGCAAGGAAAATTTCCTTTACACACCATAAGTGTATAGCCCCGTAAGCCTTTTTTTTTATTATTAGTTCTGCAGCGTCTCTCTGCAAGGCTTATGTTAGCTTGGGCTAAGTTTTCGTTCAATAAGAACCACTAAGTCTATTCAGACATACTAATTTTTGTTCATTCTGAACAATTGAGTGTTTCAGACACCCTGAAATTTGTCTTATTCAGACATACTAATTTTAACTGAGTCTTTTCGGACAACATGAAATTTGTCTTATTCAGATATGTTAATATTCAACTGAGTCTTTTCAGACAACTTGAAATTTGTCTTATACAGTCATATTAATTTTCAACTGAGTCTTTTCAGATAACTTGAGATTTGTCTTATTCAGACATTAATTTTCGTTAATTTTGAATGATTGAATGTTTCAGACACCCTGAAGTTTGTCTTATTCAGACATATTAATTTTTGTTCATTCTGAACAATTGAGTGTTTCAGACATCTAAAATTTTTCTTACTCAGACATATTGATTTTAACTGAGTCCTTTCAGACATCCTGAAATTTGTCTTATTCAGACATACTAATTTTTAACTGAGTCTTTCCAGTCACCCTGAAATTTGTCTTATTCAGACATATTAACAGACACCCTGAAGTTTGTCCTATTCAGACGTAGTAATTTTCGTTCATTCTGAACAACTGAGTCTTTTCAGACACCCTGAAATTTAAGTCTTTTCAGACAGCTGAGTCTTTTCAGACAACTTGAGTCTATTCAGACACCCTGAATCTATTCATTTCGAACAATCTTGAGTCTCTTCAGACATATTGAACCTGTTCACTCGAACAGCCCTGAGTCTTTTCAGACATATTATTTTTCTAACGGGGCCTGCCCATATAAGTGTTATCTCAAGATGTCTATGACATCCAGGGCCCAGCTAAATGAGGACTTCAAGTTCTACATGTCTGCTTGAAGGGACATGGGACTGTCAGGACAAGCCCTGAGGGACTGGGTCGAAGAGAGAGTAGGCGATGCCAAGGCAGAAAGAGAGGCAGAAAGACAGGAGAGGAAGAAAGAAAGAGTAGCCCAGGAGAAACGAGAAGAGAAAGAAAGGCAGGAGAAGGAGAAAGAAAGAATAGCCGAAGAGAAACGAGAAGAGGCAGAAAGACAGGAGAAGGAGATAGAAAGACAGGAGAGGGAGAAAGAAAGAGCTCATCAGCTTGCAATGGCAGCTCAAGACAGGCACAACACATAAACACCTTCTCCTCACTCAACCCTCAGCAGTGTGGGCACCCTCATGAGAAAATGGGACGAAGCTGAGCCTGAAGCCTAGCTCGACCATATTGTAAAGGTCCTGATGACCTATCAGCCCTCTACTGAAGAAGTGTCTCTGATCCTGTGAAGGCACCTTGAAGGGAAGGGTGCCATTGCATTCAGTGCTCTCCTCCCCTCCCCCGAGTATCAAGGATATCTTGCCCTTGTCCGCCAAGCCATCACAAAGGCTTTTGAAATAACCCCCGACCATTGGAGGAAAAGGTGGAGAAATATGCCCAAGGAATCAGGCCAAACCTGGTCTGAGTGGATCTTCAAAAGACCCAGGCCTTAAAACGATGGCTAGAATTGTAGAAGTCTCAACTCTCCTGGAAGTTCATCATCCTTGTTTCTCTTCTGGAACTCCGATATCCTTGCCTTACGTGCTAACAGTTTTTCAAGCAAGTTTACTTCGGTTCTCCACGACACTGGAAGGGCAGTTCAGTGCTAAACCCTAACAGCACTGCTCCTTTTCATCACACAGCTACAATACTTCTAAAACCCTCTGGCAGCTCCTTGTACTGTGATATCCATAGAAAGGTCTTCGTCTTCTGGAGTTATTTCGTCTCTGCCCTCTGCTACTGCCGAAGAAAGTACTCTGGTTACCTGCTGCTTCGTGTGTGAATTATCCTATCATCAGATTGGGTTGTACATTTACCGATTTTGTTCACTGCAAGTAACCTCTTGGATTTTGGAACACTCATGCTGGTCTGTGAACGATTCTTTTATTTTGGAAACTGTTTAAAAGGCTTTAATTATTCAATAGTACTGTTTAACAATTGACGAGTTTTAGTTTCTCCTTTTAGTTTGAGTGAGATTGTTTTGCTTTATGGTCTCTTTTGATTTATTTTGCCGCAGATCAGTTAGTCATATTTTATTAGTGATTGCCTATCACTACATATGGTGGCAGCGGTTTTGTTTTCACTCTCACGTCACGTCATTGTTTTCGTTTTCAGTTTTGTTTATTTTCTTTAGGGCTTTTTAGATTGTAGCAGGGCGTTAGGGTGTTTCCGAATGTAGGTTCCATTTTATTTTTGGGCTGGTGGTGTTTCACATTGTTTTGTCTGTGTATAAAAGGTAGTGTTTTTTTTCTATCTTGTGTGGTGGCTTATGCATTTGCTCTGCAACTGCAATACGGTTGGTCAGTGGTTTTGATTAAGTGATGGTTGCTGGTGTTAGGGGTGTGTTGTTGTTCTGTTTGGCACTGATTTTAGTATTTTGTTGAACCCCTTTTCGCCTCGTGTTTTTTTTTTTGTGTGTTTGTGTGTTAGTGTTGTGGTTTTTCTTAATGTTTCCTTCTTCTTTATGATGGGTCATAAAACTCGTAATAGGCAATATGAATCTCCCACTCGTGATAACTCTACAGATAAATATGATGATCTTTTGAAGAAATATAGTCTTATGGAATCTCGCTTGTTACACTTAACTAAGGAAAATAAGTTGCATTAAGGATAGATTGCATGGGTTTGATGGGAAGTGCGTCTGTTGGGGTGGTTGATTGTGCATTGAGTAAGGATGTTATCCCAATATTTGAGGCAAAGACTCCTGCATCCCTGCCATTAAAACGAAATTCGGAAGTGGAATTCTTTCTTATACAAGTTGAGCTCGTTTGTCAGAACCGTGAAGATTCGTATTTGATTCGTATGGCAAAGTCACGTTGTAGGGGTATAGTTGCTTCTATAGTAAACTCTTCTGCATTTGATACAGTAAAGACTTGGCCTGAATTTAAAGATTTGATTCGCAGGAAATTTCGTGGCACTACTTCAGCCTCTGATTACTTTGGGTTTCTTAACGCTTTGAAGTTGGAACCCAGTCAGTCTCCACAAGACCATTTTGTTCAAATTGAGAGTTATGTATATCAAGCTGTTCGTGACCAACCAACTGCTGTAGGAGATACTAATGAATTAATTTCTCGTATATTTATTCAAGCTTTGCCAGTATGGTTACGTGAATTAGTAGTTTCTAGTGAGGAATTGCCTAGTGAGAAATTAGTTGAAGTAACAAATAGAATATGGAATTTAAGAGTAAATTCTAAGAATAGTGTCTCTCAAATAGCTGCTTCTGATTCGTCTGCTCGTAAGCACTGTGCATACCACAGATGTGATGGTCATTCTACAAAAGAATGTAGAGCTAAACCTAACGGTAATGTTTGCTGGCGTTGTAAAAACACTGGTCATGTAAGACTGAAATGTCCCTTTTCAGGGCGCCGGGCTTCCGAAGTGGACAATCAAGAGGCCAATGGCTCTGGTTCCCAAGTGTAAGGCGCACTGTGCTGTTAATGAAAAATTACAAACTGGTCATCCTATAGTTAATCTTAAATGTAATGGTAAAATTAGGAAAGCATTTTTGGATACAGGATCATCTGCAACCTTGATTAAGCGTTCTTCTTTACAGTCTTTTGAAAATAACATTAGAGTCTTTTATAAAAATCTTTTTGATGTGTCTGGATCTAGAATTGACATTGATGGTTCTATAGACTTAAAGATGCAGTTTTCTGGTAGGTCTTGCATCCATAGATTTGTTGTAGTATCGAATTTAGATTTTCCTGGAGATATTTTAATTGGCATGGATTTTCTCAGGAGATTTGACTTTAAGTTTGAGCATTCAAAGAGTCTCGACAAAGGTCATTTTGTTTTGCAGGGTGTTGAGTTTCCTATTCAATACTCTGATGTCCCATCTCGTGATGTACACATAATTTCTTCAGTAACTAAAAAACTAATTGTTTCATTGGGTAACTTGTTCAAAGAAAAATCCTCTAGTATATATGGTCATGTTAAGCGTGTTACAATTTGTCCTCCTCGAACTGGTAGATTTGTTTGTTTGTCTTCATCATTTTATTGTGAAGATGGAACATCTCTATTGGTTGAAAGCACTCAAGATTCTTTGTTAATTCCAAGGATGGTTACAAAAGGTTGATAACCGTAATGTTTATATTTTTGTAGTAAATGATTCCAATAAACCAGTTAAGTTAATGAACGGAATGCGCATTGCAGTATTAGAGAGTAGACAACGAACATGTTAATATGGCATCTCTTTCAGGTGATAGCAATTTGAATATACCTATAGAACAAATTGATTTGTCACATTTGTCTTCAAAGAGACGTAAACAGTTAACAGATGTTCTTTGCATGTATAATAATCTATTTGTAGGTGATAAAAATACTATTGGTAGTATCCCCAATATTAAGCATAGTATTATCACAAATAGTAAAAGTCCTGTGCATGTTCGTCAGTGGCGTCTGCCTCAGTCTTCTAAAGAAATAATAAGGAAAACTTGTAAGGAAATGCATGATGTTATTGAACCATCATCCTCGCCTTGGATGTCTCCGGTGGTTTTAGTAAGAAAGAAAAATGGTGATATTCGTTTTTGTGTTATTTTGATTATAGGGCCATAAATAAAATCACCATTGCTGATAAATTTCTGCTTCCTAGAATAGAAGAAATAATCGATGATTTAGGTAGTACAACTTATTTTACTGTCCTTGATGCTCGTTCAGCTTATTGGAGCATAAGTATGGATGAAAATGATAAGCAAAAAACTTCATTTTCTAATGGATCTTGTTTTTGGCAATTTAAAAGAATGCCATATGGGTTGCGGAATGCACCTGCTACATTCCAAAGAGCTATGAACACTATTCTTAGTCCTGTTCTTGGTAGGCATACATTAGCTTATTTGGATGATATTATCATATTTTCATCTTCTTTTGAAGAACATCTTTTCCACTTGAAGGAAAATTTAGCTTTGTTGATCGCGCTGGTCTGAAATTGAACTTGCAGAAGTGTAAATTTCTGTAATGGAAATCAAGTTTTTAGGATTTATGATTTCTTCAAATGGTGTTTCTCCGGATCCTGAGAAGGTAAAAGCAATCGTTGAGATGCCAGTACCAAAGGATATTTCAGAGATCCGTAGAGTTTTAGGTGCTGCTGGTTTCTTTAGACGTCATATGCTGCGGTTGGGCTGACATATGAGATACACATCATCCCCATCTTAGTTCCTATGGACGAAAATTATGTCCCTCCTCGCCTGCCTCAACCCACTCCCAGCAACCTAACAAGAATGGGCGCCCCCACAAGAAACCCGTGTGTGGCTATTGTAAGAGAATAGGGCACCCCACTGAACAGTGCTGCTTGAAGGCTGCTAATCAGCCAGAAGACCCATTGTCCTGAAACGGGACAACACCCCAAGCCACACCTGGGTCGTGGATGAAGGGTAAAGGGCCTACGCCCTCCAATGGGACAGTGCAAGGTAAAGATTATTTCCAGACTTATTGCCCTGCTTGCAAAGTCTGTAGGCACTCTGCCCAATGGGCAAAATGCCCTAATAATGATAAATCAAGTATGCTCGCCCTACTGAGGTAGGTGCCCCTCCAGCCAGGTCAAGACGTTTAATGATTCTGGAGCACAAACGTCGCTCATAATGGAAAACAAGGTTCCCCGTGGAGCTACCATTAACAGACAAATGGTAGCTCCATGGGGAACGATTGAAGGTATCAATCACTTTAAGATGATACTTCCTACTCTCAAATTGAGGGTTACGAGACCTCGCAGATTTGAAATCGGCAACCTCGCAGTAGGCAGGTACATTCCTGAAGGTTATGACCTCCTCCTGGGGCAGGACTTCCAGTCCCGTCTAAGTTACAGCAATCCATGGGTCCAAATCCCCCAAATCATTCATTAGGCATGAGTAAACCTCAAACACCTGCATTCATTCCACTGCCAGTGCCACCCGAGTGAAATATGCAGTGGCCCCTTCCACCAAGATTAATTCCCGATCCCATTCCGGTGTCTGGTCCTGCCCCAGTGCCGCTGCCAGGGCCCCAAATAGTTCCCCCTCCAGGAAATCCCACACTCAATTCACAATCTCTTTCAGTGTCACTTGGGTGCACTGAGCGGTGCCCTGCTCCGTCCATCCCGAATGACAAGCAATTTCCAAATCAACTATTAGTGCCTGACCCTGCCTTAGTACCAGCATCAGAGCACGCCCCTGATCTCCATTCCAGATAATTCCAGGTAGCTTGCTTAAGAAAGCCCCTGAGCTCTACTGGCACCCATGCCAAAATGGCACAGTGCCATCCCTTTATTCTATGAAGACGTTGGCACTTCTATCCAGAAGAGGATGTCAGGGTCCTTTGCCTATCTATTTCCCTTACATCTCTATCCCTTATTCTTTCCCTTTAACACTTCCCTTCCTTCCTTTTGATTATTACACACATTTATTTTATGCCTTACTAAGGCCCCATTTTACTTTAATCACCTCTACTAATGCAGAGTACCATTGACAGATATGCCAACAGTATAGATCCTATGAGCTTCCTTTCATGCTTATAGCAGCATGATGCATTTAACCCTTAAACGCCGAGCCTCTATTTACAAAAACGTCTCCCGTATGCCGGCGTCAAGTTCGTGAGTTAGTTGATGCGGAAAAAAGTTTTTTCAAAAATCACTGCACGCTTTAGTTTTTAAGACCACTGGTGGAAGTTCATTTTTAGCTAATTGTTTTTGTCATTGCCTGGAAGTTTAGTATGCAGCCATCAGAAATGAAAAATATCATTATCATATATAAATATTGAAATATATGACAGCGTAAAAATTTTCATATATAATTTTATACAAATCGCGCTGAAAGAGCAAAACGATTAAAAACTAACGGGTTATTTTGTATTTATTTGTATTGTAAACTAAATGAAGGGCAGTCCGATGATTTTGGTATATAAAAATTGTAAAACGATCAAAGCAACACAGAGAAAATATTATCACAATATGATGCATGAATTCGTAATGCGTGGACGTAAAAAGTTTTTTTTTTTTAAATTCACCATAAATCGAAATATTGTGCTAGAGACTTCCCGTTTGTTGAAAAAATGAAGCTAATTGATTGAATATTACTAGACTGTAAGTGTTTTAGCATACAATTACAGCTTTCGACCATTTTTGGTCGAGTTAACTGTTGACCGAAAGTCTAATTTTTCTATTTATCGTGATTTATATGAAAATATTTCAAAACTGATAAAAGCTACAACCATGAGTTATTTTCTGTTTTATTTTACATGAAATTGAACACATTTTCATATATAAAACTTTATGTAACGACTAATATAAAACTGTGCAAATATTACAACAACGTGACGAAAGAATTTCTGAGATGTTCGGCCGAGTTACCGCGCAGACGTAAGGAAAATGTTTTTTTTTTTAAATTCACCATAAATCGAAATATTGTGCTAGAGACTTCCAATTTATTGCAAAATGAAGGTAAACGATTGAATATTACTAGACTGTAAGAGTTTTAGCTTACAATTGCGTTCTTAGACCATTTTGGTCGAGTTAAAGTTGACCGAAGGTTGAAATTTTGGCAGTTATCGTGATTTATGTGAAAATATTTCAAAACTGATAAAAGCTACAACCATAAGCTATTTTCTGTTGTATTCTACATGAAATTGCACATATTTATTATATAAAGTTTATGTAACGACTAATGTAAAACGATGCAAACATTACGACAACGTGACGAAAGAATTTCTGAGATGTTCGGCCGAGTTTGCGCGCAGACGTAAGGAAAAAGTTTTTTTCAGAAATTCACCATAAATCGAAATATTGTGCTAGAGACTTCCAGTTTGTTGCAAAATGAAGGTAAATGATGGAATATTACTAGAATGTAAGATTTTTACTTATGATTGCGTTTTTTGACCATTTCGGTCGAGTTAAATTTGACCGAAGCTTGAAATTTTGGCAGTTATCGTGATTTATATGAAAATATTTCAAAATTGATAAAAGCTACAACCATGAGTTATTTTCTGTTGTATTCTACATGAAATTGCGCACATTTCAATATATAAAACTTTATGTAACGACTAATATAAAACGGTGCAAACAGTACGACAACGTGACGAAAGAATTTCTGGCGCGGACGTAAGAAAAAGTTTTTTAAAAATTCACCATAAATCGAAATATTGTGCTAGAGACTCCCAATTGGTTGCAAAATGAAGGTAAATGATTGAATATTACTAGAATGTAAGAGTTTAGCTTACAATTGCGTTTTTTTGACCATTTCCAGTAGAGTCAAAGTTGACCAAAGGTTGAAATTTTGGCAGTTATCGTGGTTTATATGAAAATATTTCCAAACTGATAAAAGCTACAACCATGGGTTGTATTTGACGCTGTATTTTAAATGAAATTGCGCACATTTTCATATATAAAACTTTATGTAATGGCTAATATAGAACAGTGCAAAAATTACGACAAAATGACGAAAGAATTTCTGAAATTTTCGGCCGAGTTACCGCTCGGGCGTAAGCTCCCTGTTATTTTTTCAAAAATTCACCATAAATCGAAATATTGTGCTAGAGACTTCCAATTTATTGCAAAATGAAGGTACATGATTGAATATTACTAGAATGTAAGAGTTTTAGCTTACAATTGCGTTTTTCGACCATTTCGGTCGAGTCAAAGTTGACCGAAGGTTGAAAGTCCCATTTTTTGTAGTCGACCTCTGCCACGGTACGTCCACTTGGCACCCAACAGACAATTTTAGTCAACGTATGATACGTCCAGTAGGCGTTTAAGGGTTAAGATACGATATGACATTGCCCTTAGTTTTTATTATATGGGCGGCAATTTGGCACAGTGCCATTATCATAGATGCTGGCAAATGATCCTGGGGGAGTTGCGCCCTCTGGCTACCTTGTGGCCTTCTTGGGCTAAGAATGAACCTAGCTGTTTTCCATCGGCTAAGGAATGTAATTTTGGCATATTTAATCATCATCTTTTATTTACAATCATTGATTACTCTGAATCTGTCACCTATTTTCTTTGTAAATTTCTGCAATAAATCTTGAGTTTCAGACTTGTGACCTTGTGTTCATAGTGCCCGAATGGCACGGGGCTGTTGCTCAAGTATCGTGGAAACACCTAACCAAGCCCACGTTTACCTTACTGTACTGCCTCTTCAAGGCAGACTAACAGCATGTCTGCTAAATTTGTAGTTGATTATTATTAAGAGTGCATGAAGTACTTCTAGAATTAACCTAGTATTAGTTCTTTGTTTTAACTGTGCCATTACGTTGAGAAAAATATTCTGATTAATGCTACCTTAACGTAATAGGAATTTAATGATAAGATTATGTCATTTCTAGCAGCAAGTATTTATTCTGTGTTAACGTAAATATCAGTGTTGTTTTGCCTCTTCAAATTAATGAAGTTTAAGTTAAATTATAAGGCACCAAGGGGAAATAATAGAGAAGTAAAGTAAATTCTTCAAGTGAGTTTGCTGGCTGGTAATCATTCTCGATCAATCTAGGGTGTGAATGCTAACTTGGTTGGGGAGGTGCAACAGATGGAACCTCTGTCCAAGTCCCCTCCTCACATGTTTTTACATCCACAACGTAGCAGAGAAAGAAATAAAATTCATTTCAATTGTTTTAATTACTAGAACTTTGGGTTTCCACTCGTCACTTCATAAACTCTCCAGGTGACCATCATACTTTCTTGGCATCAAGCAGCGACAAGGGAGGAGCCAAAAAGAGAAAGTCGCACCCACTGCTATGTTAACCCTCCACGAGCTTGACTGCTGCCAAGTGGCCTATATAGAAAACGTGATAAAGACTGATCTTTGCTCCACCTACCAGATGCAACAGAAATCGAGAGAGAGAAGTGCTTTTGAACACCACCAAGGACAGATGTTCTTAACCTTACTTG
The DNA here is from genome assembly GCF_040412425.1 of Macrobrachium rosenbergii. Classification (NCBI taxonomy): domain Eukaryota; kingdom Metazoa; phylum Arthropoda; class Malacostraca; order Decapoda; family Palaemonidae; genus Macrobrachium; species Macrobrachium rosenbergii. Next base: position 45,145,803 of record NC_089788.1, read on the forward strand.
ACCCTCGAACTTCCCACGTGTTTGACCCTGAGGTTCAAACCAGTATACCTGTGTACTGGCATTTTAATTCCCTCCTCCATAGCCAGCGCCCTATCAAACAAGGACACCGTCATATTGACGAAGGTAATGTACCGAAATAAGGTTTATTAGTCAGTTAAAATTCCTGTTATTTCTTGGTCTAATTTCCATTTATTTTCCATTGTGTGATCAAATTCAGTAATTTG
>NC_089788.1:45148526-45153526 GCF_040412425.1 Macrobrachium rosenbergii
TCGACACACCGCGGGCTGGAAGATGGGTGAACTTGTGGTGTCCTCTTACCTGGCCACCGATGCCCTTGCATCCTAACTACGTAGCCCTTTCCAAAGTATCTTTTCCCTGCGTGCCCTTGACCGTATTCAAGTGTTCTCTACCGCTGTACTGCCTCGAACCCCTGCGCCATTGCTTGGGTTCGAGGTCCCCATCGCCTTACCTTTCACGGAGCCTGCATCTCACCCACGTGGAAGAAACTCGTCCTCGGAAATATAAGTCATCCACGGACCGCCTTCTACAAGCCCTCGGAAAATCTGCTGGGTAAGTGCCCTGGAAGAGCCCCATTTCAGTCTGCTTTTGTCGTAATATTTTCTTAAAGAAAGCCAAGAAATCTCCCTTGTCTAATGTCCGTGCGCCTCTTTACGCCGGCAGTGGTAATTCTTTATTACTCCTTTGGCACCTCAGTGCAGCTTCGAATTCATTATTCTTTTGTCTAATATTTTCATTACTGGCGTATAATGTACATATCTCTCATTCAGAGGATCCTATTTCGTGGAAGCTTCTTTCGGACCGTGTCCCTGAATCCCCCAGTTTCATTCAATCCCGTGGAATCTCCTTCAGGATAGTAATCTGCTTGAGTTCACTGCTCCATTATATCATTTATGTAAATACACTCCTTTAAATTTGCCACGTGTTTCGTAATATTTCCCCCTCAGTAACAAACCCTAAGCTCATATAGAAATTCTCCTTTGTTTTCCTCGCACTACGTTTCCATTACCCACAAAGTCAGAATCACAAGGCTAAATTACGTAAATTGTTGCTACCTGTCTCTGCGAGCTATTTCAAACTAAAACCACGGAAAAACGTAAAAATGGCGACCTGGCCATAGATCTCGTTTTGCAGTTGCATGTTCCCCTAGTGTTTACTTTATTGCATTGCAGCATGCAGATCAGCTATTAGCAAAGCTAAGCTGAGTGCAGAGACAATTACGAACCCTTTTGTGTAAAACCAGCACACAGATCAGAAAAATTCCACGTAAGTAATGTGTTAATCTTAGCAAAACCTTACCCCATAATCATTGACTATTCTAGGAATTAGAAATGAGGACGCATGTAATCACTGAGAAAGAACAGCCGTATGAGATTCGTTAATGCATGCCTTTCAGGATAGGTAGTTAGGGAAATAACCAGTGCTAACCATCCTTTGCTTCGAGGAATGGTGCGAAATTCCTCTGTGTTAAAGTCTGCCATATCCTTGCTTCGAGGAATAGTGCGAAAGAAATTCTCTGGATCTTTTACTTCGCATTTCAGATTAGCGAGCTGTTATTTAAATATGAATAAATTCCCACGTGGATACGACGAAGTCAGCTTACGTACTGAAATTTCTCCAGTGTAGTTAGAATTCCCGAGTTAGGTGTTGGAAAGCGGGCAGCTCGCTTATAGGGAAAATTACTGAGCCGTTGTACTGTTATCCCCTCTCAGACGACTGGGAGATTCTCCGGAATTGAGCGGTATATAGCTTATACGGGTTCATTCACCCAGAATCTAAAAGCCACCTCCGGTGTTGGCAAACTGACCTGCACCCCAACCCCACCATGCGTGTAGCATTTTTTTTTCTTTTCCCCATTCATTTCCCAGCATACATTTTTCTTTGGGTTTCCCGTTAGTAATTTCTAAGTCCTAAGGGACGAATCGTAATTCAAGTCCCTAAGTGACTCTAAAATTCTACGTCGCACTTGCGTGGCGGGAATTCCATAATTCACAAATTCAAGTCTACGTGACTCCTGGAATTCTACGTCATACGTGGCAGAATTTCTCAAATTCCAGTCCTCAGAGACTCTAAAATTCTACGTCGCACGTGGCAGAGTTTCTCCAAATTCCAGTCCTCAGAGACTCCTAAATTCTCGATAAATGCGTGGCAGAATTTCTCAATTCAGTCATAGGGCTCTAAATTCGTCGCATGGCAGGAATTTCTCAAATTCAGTCCTCAGAGACTCCTGGAATTCTACGTCGCACGTGTGAGAATTTCTCCAAATTCCCAGTCCTCAGAACCTACAAATTCTACGTCGCACGTGGCGAATTCCTCAAACTCAGTCTCAGAGACTCCTAAAATTCGTCTGCGATGGCGAGAATTTCTCATTCCTAGGAACCAAAATTAAGTGCGAGACACTATATGCAGGTGTGGTTCACATCTAAGCCATACGGGACTGATCATTCTAGTTCGTTAGAACAACTCCTTAACTGCTCTACAGCCGGCCAAGTCAAAGCATTAAATCCACTTCCACGTCTTCGAGGCGCGTAATTGAACTCGTTCGCCAAGAACAACCCACGTCTTTCAAGACACATCCAATTTAACAAAGTCTTTTCAGACATATCCCCTGTACCCATTATTCAAGATGGCTAATACCCAGGCCCAACAAAGCAGGGATTTCAATTCTACATGTCCGCTGGGAAGGACATGGGACTATCAGGAGCAAGATCTGAGAGCATGGGTTCAGAAGCGAGTGGGCTGATGCCAAGGCGGAGAGAGCAAAGAGGCAGTGAAGAGAGGGCAAAGAATTGCCCAAGGCAGAGAGGATAAAGAAACGTTACCAGAGAGAGGGGCAATTGCCCAAAACAACGAGAGAGGCAGATCGCTCAAGAACAACGGGAGGAAAAGAGAGCGGTGCAGAGAGAAAGAACAGGTGCCCAAGAACAACAGAGGAGAAGAGCAGATAAATCACGAACAACAGGGAGGGAAAAGAACGTGCAGAGAGGGAAGAGAACGTGGGGGGAGAGAGAGAGAGAGAGAATCGCCCAAGAGAAAAGGGAGGCTTGAGAATGGGAAGATCGAGGCGACAGGCGCGCCGAAGCTCAGATGCTAGAACGACAGCCCCGCCACCCCCGCCCCCCTGCCGCGGGATGAACCTCAGCCAAGCTCACTCGTTCGCCAAAATGGACCGAGTCCGAACCAGTATGGCTTGAAGGGCCGAACGAGTCCTGGAGTGTACGATCTCTCCCAGCGGAACTCTCCTTGTTCTCACGCTAAATTCCTGGGCGGAAGGCCCTGCGTTTACTTCGCCCCCGCGGGCGATCGAGGAAACTGGGAAGCACGTCGCCAAGAAAGCAGTTCGGCGTCTGGGAGTGAGCAGTGGAGGAGACGTTGAAACAGCCAGAGAAGCAGGCCAGACTTGGTCCGATTAGATTACCATTAGACGGGCGTTGACAAAATGTTTCGATTCCGAAGGCGCCACTAACACCGCCGAGGTACTCGAGCGGATCGAGCATTTCCTGCGCTACGCCCCTCCTGCCCTCGCCACTCCTTATAGTGGAAAAGCCCCAGCAACACTCTGAGTGTTGCGAATACAGATATCATGTGAAACCCACCACCCTCAGAAGGATCCGCCAGTGAAGATATAAATCCCCGTCCCTCCTGGAGTTCAAATTCCCACAAAGCTAGAACTCAGGCAGCCCTAACACCATTGTACAGAAAACGAGGCATTCACTCCGAACAGTGCGGAACCGAAACCGGCTCCTCTCTCTCCGACCGACCGATGTGCCTTCGCCCTCCCACAGGGCAGTAGCGGAAAGACTTTAGCGAGACCTTTTGCGGCGTGCAGGTCTATGGCCATTCTCCGCATGATGAAATGCCCCGCGCCAATGTCAGAAATGTCTCCACACGTCGCGGCAGCGGTCACAAAGTCCCACATCATTGGAGGCCCTCCGCCACAGAAGGGGCCTGTATACGTGGCCCCTCACGAGGTAGCAGCCAGCCAGCGCCGAGTCACTGCATTCGAGGTTCGGGCGCGCAAATCTCCCTGTTGAAGGAACAGAGGTTCCCTCGAATCTCGTCAATAGGCAGAAAACTCGTCACGATCAGAGATAAATCAATTTAAATGATACTCCCACGGTCCAATTAGAGTCCCGCGGGCCTGCAATCCAAAATTTGCAATCTTACGGTAGCAAACCACATCTTCCCAGAGGCTATGACGTCATCCTGGGACAAGGACTTTCAGTCCTCACAAATCACGACAATCAGGGGTTGTTCCCCGAATCATTCCCAGCGAATGGTAATCCTCCCCGCTTCTCCCTCAACCAAGACTGGCACCCCCTGGGTACCAGAAGGACGTACAGTCCACAGGTGCCACCTGATGCGGGTGTACGGTGGCCCCCCTCGATCAGTTTCGATCGATTCCAGTGCCAGCCCTGCCTCGGTGCCAGTGCTGGGGCCCCAATCGAATCACTGGGAGATGCCAAATTCCTGCCGGTGCCACTTGCATGCCCGAGCAGGGCCAAGCTTCGTCCGTCTGACAGCGAGCCCAAGGGAAACCTCTGATAGCGCCACAGCTCTGCCCCTGGTGCCAGCGCCAGGCGCTACGCCCGATCTCCATTCACGGGATCCAACTCCAGGACCCCCTCTCTTCCCCCGGCCTGGCACCACTTCTGGCGTCGGTCAGAGAGTGGTTCCTCCCGACCACATGAGCTCACCTGCAGGTGCGGCCTCGCAACCCGTGCCTGAGCTGGTCATCGATACCTGCGAGCGCTCACGCCACCCCGACGCCTCTGCCTCCAGCCCGTCGCCGAACGCAAGTCAGGATTCTGCCATATCTCACTTGGCGATGAACTACAAAGAAAGCCAGCGACAGATCGGCGTGAGCTCCCGCGGAGCCACTCCTGCGTCAGCTGTGTCGCATCCCAATGACCCAGGTGGTGCTCCGTGCGCCCTCGGTCATGAGCCCTCCACCGCTTCCCCGGCCGGAACGCGACTGTCCCATTAAGAAAGACTCGTGAAATTACTGCGGGCGTGGGACATTTCAGGTAATTTACAAAGAGCTCTAGAGGCTCCCCTGGCACCTGTGCCACCATTTTCATTTTCGAGGTCTTGGCACTAATCCCAGAAGGGGATGTCGGGCCCTCCTCTATCTTCCTCCGCTCCTCAGGAACTTCTATCTGTATCCACTTCTTAATCTCATAAATTATCACCGGGGCAATTAATCGGATACCATTCCCCACACAATGTATAAATCATTAAGAATAACAGA
>NC_089788.1:45161026-45173526 GCF_040412425.1 Macrobrachium rosenbergii
CTAAAATTCCCCTTCGGTTTACCCAAATGAAAATATATTATTTCCGAGGTAGAGGAATTGAAGTATTAAATGGACGTTTGTACTGCCTGATTGCATATGAATCACGGTGATGTGATAAATCAGTCATTATGGCTGCGTGCGACAAACGCACTACACGGTCAACATGGCAGAGGTGGGTGGATATCGTCTCCAAACGCAAACACCTGAGTTCGACGGGTGGGTTGATGGGAGATGTTATTCACTTATACCTCTCTTGTGGCGATTTATATATATATATCACTGTAGTCCTGATTCCTAATCCGTCGCTGGTTCGACCCCACGGGACAGTGGACTATTATCAACTAAAATTCCTTCGTAACATATATGAAAATATATTATTTCCGAGGTAGAGTGAATTGGATATTAAAGGACGTCTGTAGCTTTCTGATTGTATATGAATCACGGTGATGTGATAAATAGTCATAATATATATTTATATATATATATATATATATATATATATATATATATATATATATATATATATATCATATATATATATATATATATATATATATATATATTCTTCCTTTTATCTCATCAATTCTTCCGTTATTTCAATCAGTTATCAGGTTTTGGTAGGAACTTAGCGGCGTACCCAGAGACGCCATGTTATAATTCTAACCAAGTGATAGTCTAAACTAAGGTCCCTTGATTTGATAGAAAATTCCACTTTCTCACCCCCGACCCCAACCCCCATCGTACTACAGTGTGGTTTGTGGGGTGCCAGGTAGCTGTAGAGAAGAGAAGTCGTTATCATCTTCCATATACAAGGCGAAAATAAGATAAGGGGGCTGCTGTTTTGAACTTAGAAACTTAGCTTTAACCTCTTTCTGTATGAACCTATTATGGGTTTTTTAACTGCTTTCAGATTCGACCTATGCCTCTGTTGTCTGCCTTAACCCCATAATATGTTTTTCAAGACGCCGAGCCATTGGGGCCGAGACTACACCATCAGACGCATCGCTGCAGCCAGAGGAAGCACACCAAAAGTGCCTCATCGTTTTCTTCACACTGGCTGGAATGCAATCGCCAGAGTATCCAGATCTAATTGCAAGAGCTCTGCAACGGCAGGTTAAAAAAGGTACATATTCACCCAACTCCCATGCCAACCACTGTTTTCCTTCTCGTGAATTTCTCTCCATACTTTCCGAATTTTCAACTTTTCATTCTCTTGAACAAAGCCCCCTTTGTTAAAGCAAGACCTGCCAACAAAGCAGCCCATGATTCGCCCCATGACTTGTCATATAAGCTCCAATTTAAGTCAGTTCATTGATAATAATTTGTTATCTCCACCATAGTGTTAACCGAAGACAAAGAATTAAGGACTTAATTGACTTAATACCTCACATGCTGGCAGACTGGGTTAAGATAGCTTCCACTGTTCTTTCCTTTTCATTCGCTTGTTGTATTTTTTTCAAATGAGGCAACAGAGAAACGATTAAATCTTCTCTCTCCCCACTCTTCATCTCTTATTTCTTTCTCTCTGTCATTACATCCAATGAATACATAAGCATAACTAATCGCCAGAAGGATTTCACGTAATGTCAGCAGTAAAGCCTAGAAAGATCTTAAAATCTCGGCAAGCAATATCCCAAATTGTCAGTCACCTCTCCCCTCACTTCCATCTTAGAAGAACAGTTACGGAGATCGTGTAGCTGAGAGTGTATAAGAAATAAGGCAAGATTCCTTAAGGAAGGACATTGACTTTTATCAGGGAAGAGGCAATGTCACCCTTCCTTTCAATAGCCTAATCCTAAAAGGTTAGTATATACTTCAGGCGAAATCGTTACTATTTGGTATAACTTATATAAGTATATATATATATATATATATTCGTGATGTTACTCTCTATCTCAAATCCTGCTATAATTTTGGCAAATTTTTTTTTTTCATGGTTTGTGTAATGATGGAAGGAGAATCAGGCAAATGTTATTTGACATCAGATCTCAAAAACTAATTTGGTTAAGCAACGTTGATGGCGTAGATGGTGTTATCCAATTTTAATAGTAACGTAGTTTTGAATAATATCTTTCTTGTAAAACCGTGTAAACATGAGCGGAGTCTGTGTGTTAGGAAGGGCTTGTTTCATTTCCATTGTCATCAGTTGAGATAAGATACTTTTGTTTGGGTTATTGATGACAGGTTTTGAAAACAAATACCGATTCGTAACATTTTCGATCTCAAGACGTCTGATTTCCACTTTTGTCCCATCGTTATTCAGAATTTCAGTTTAACTGAGAGCAAGAATATCCTCCTGATTAATTCTCTGTTCCATGTTTTAATTAGGTTTAAATTTTTCTGTTATACGTCATTTTCCTTTTCACTTCTCCAAGGTATCTCGACATCCCAAAATGCTTTTAGCCACTTCCCTAATTAATACAACTCTTGTCATTTGGCCCAAAATGAAGACATGCAAAACTGTTTGAGACTACGTGTTCATAATAATATTTCTCATTCTAGTTTCTAAAATATGTCATCGTTCCCTATTTCTCTCGTTCTTAGAAATTTAACGTAGTGTTTTGTGGTCACATATGCCCATTAACATTTGAGATCTGAACGTTTTCTGCTATTTAGTCTTCTTGTAATTGAGCTTAAAAAAGTGTCCTGTGGAGTACTTTCAAAGATACAAAGTGATTTACAGAATGTTTTCACAATTTTGTGTACGGTAACGTGAATTTTACTGATTAATACAGGCTATGATAAGTTAGACATTAAATAATGAAGAAATCATATGATAAATCCTTAGTGTAACTTTGTGTGTTTTTTTCTAAAACTTTGCAATCTCTTAGCTATATTTACAAAACTTTACGTTTGTGATAACATTTCAGTAACGTAGCATTTTAAATATTTCTTGGTATAATTTAAGATTGCAGGACGTAATTTAATGGTGGAGCTTGATTTTCTTAAGAGTTTTTTCTTTTTAAGTCTTGGTTAATATCCATAGAAGACATACAAAGATATCCTTGATTAATCCTAAATTCGATAAAGTTTTTGATGAAGCAGGTGATCGTTTCAGAATTTAGATCGCTATCCACAATTGATTAGATGTTGTATTATCTCTGTAAGTAATAAATTTTCAGGGGAAAGTGAATACTACTAATTGGGCAATTCTAGTTATAAACTTTGAATTTAAAAATAAATTTTTGTATTTAACATTATTAGAAAAGAAACTTCAAGACTGATCACCAGTGAAAGGATTGATTGTGTGTGCATAGTCTTGTTCTTTAGTTTTCCAAAACCTCCAATTAAGACCATCCAACAGTTAGACTTTTTTGAAAGACCCTTTTACTCTAATCATTTCTAGTTTAATTTTGATACTTTTCACATATTCTGGTAGACTTAGGTTTGAAACTTACATGATTGATAAATAAGTTTTTCTTAACCATCTGTTTGTAAAGATATTTCAGTCGTAATAATTAATTAATGAAGTTCAAGAATCTTGCTGAAGTGAGGTATATTTTTTTAATTTTGAGAAGTCAGTAATAATCCAGGTACTTGATACAACTGCTGACATTTGCTTTTGGTGCAGAGAGGGAACAAAACAAAATATCAGTCTGGGTTATGGTTTATACTGGTGGTGTGGGTATACATTTTGAAAGGAAAGTGAACCATCTTGGCAGGCTTTGTATTGTCACTGCAGCCTTAATAAACCTGTAGCAAATGGCTCTGTGTCAATATTCAGAGGTTTTAAAGGCAAGGATCCAAGCATCAGAAACCCCCAATCATGATACACAGTGGATTGCTCAGTAACCGTGGCATGTGGTAGAGGAATTGTGAACAACTGATATTGATTAGGCACAAATCAAATATAACAACTGCAATCCAAGCATTGATGGACTACTGGTAAAGTAGATTTAGATTAGGAGTAATTATTGAATGCAGCTGAGGCAGTACTTTTCCCATCTTACATCATCAAAAGAAAGAGAAAACTGATGAACTAAGCAAACTAAGACTGGTTTCCTGTTCACGCCACAAAATTTTTATGCTTGAAGTACAGTTCTGAAATGAAAAATTTCTTTCAAGAAAAAAAAATCATGTCAAATGCTTGGAAAGAGAACTGAGAGTTAAAGCAGCAGAAGAAGAAGTTTAACTTACAAAAGATCTTTAGTTTCAAAAAAGTTGAAGGATGAGTTAATAAAAGCTCGATCCATTCATTACCCTAACACCAGTCTAACAAACTCATCTGCTAATTCAGCTATTCCTATATTTGATGTAGTAAGGGAATGTTAATTCCAAATCCTTGTCAAAATTAGCTCCAGAGGTTTTTTAACGTCATTTGAAAAAGTTACACCACTCAGGTATGGGATGTCCAGAGGATAAATGAACACCTTGTTACAGAGTGTTCTAATTGGTAAATTTTAATCAACAGGTCCCTGTTACTTGCTTATCAGCTTTCAGTGTAATTACAAATGGTCTCAAGTAATTAACACATTGTACCAGATGACCCTGAAAGATAATGAATAATTCTGATCTTTGTGAAAGCAGATGACAAGAAACTTTCTTGGATTACTGCCTTCTTCATGATGTTTTAAACGACTGGTCAGACTTTGATAAATCACTTAAATCTCTGGAATTAACTTGAAGGAGTACCAAGTTGTAGAACAATATCTGTCTCCGAATTGAGAGTCACCTGAACCCTATTTAAGAGAATTAAAGCTTGACAAGCTTTTGAGTTCATACTTTAATAAATTTCTCCTCTGCTATAATGTCGAAATTGTTCCACTTTCATCAATGCACAGGTTTCCAACTCATCAAATTTCAGGAACATTCAGATCCATCATGCCTTCTGTGCCTCTCAGCTGGTTGAATAACAAACTACATTAACACCCCTCATAACGCAATTAAATCCCAAAGTCACTCATCATTGAGTCTGTCACACACACTGTATACAGAAGAAACTGAATGTTGTCTGCTACAAGTGTGGAAATGACACTAAAGACGATATTAAGCAGAAGCAAGGTCGCCAATTAATGTTACGGGCAGGTCATGTTTATGACTGACTCCAGGCTCTTACATCCTTTGATATTAAATAATGAAGAAAATCATACTCATATGGATCCCTTCGGTGTAATTGGTAGGGGTAAAGAAAGAAAACTTTAAAATGAAATAATTATATATACAACAACTTAACTGTGGTAATGATGATCAGTAAATGTAACCATAGAATGTTTAAGGTCAATAATGAGGTTGAAGGACTACGATGATGGTGGAGTTTGAATGTGTGAAGGTTCGTCGGGGATTGATAGTCCGTTGGTTAGATATCCATAGAAGACATACAAAGATATCCATCCTCTGAAGAATCCTACGTCTACTAACAATTGGAATTGAAGCAGGTGATCAGCTGGAGACTACGGAGGTCGCTATCCACAGTTGGAGTCAAGTTCGGACAATCTCCTGTAAGTTCGTCAAGGGCTGACGCGGGGAAAGCAATACGTATTTAGTGGGCGATACGTGTTCACTGAGGTATAAGCAAATTACCCAGTGTGCTGGCCAGCAATTTCTTGACTGCGAAACTTCCAAGACTTCCCTGAAGTCGTAACTTGCTATGCAAAGTTCGTCAAAAGCATTTCCAATAACCTCCAAATAAGACCATCCAACAGGTCCACCAAAGAAAGACCATCCAACAGGTCCACCAATATCGAGGGCCATCCCTCTCTCGTAGTCGTTTCCAAAGCTTTACCCCGCGGGATCAGGAGTTCGTGTCACACCACCCGACCTCACCTTTCGTAATGGGAGAAACACATGTAAACAAAGGTCTATCAGCCATGCAATTACCAGTCGAGCAACTCGTTTGCGTTCTCCAGTACAATAACTTTACAATAATATAAAGGTAAATACATTACATTCAAAACAAAATCAAACCCTAATGTAAACAAAATTATAATTGTTTTTAATAAAGGTTTACAATTAATTTCAGTACAATTATCAAAGCAAAATTAATAAAAGGGTGAATGGGAGTGAGAACGAAAATTATATAGGCGTAAAGTCTTATCTGTCACTATACAAAATTGCAAGTATGTTTAACTGAATCACGAAAATATGGAACGTGATGAATATACAAATAAAGGCATAAGAAACCAAGAAAGTGCAGACATGATCCACTCCTACGAATAGCCAGATTTATATGTATTTCCGTAAAACTTCTCCTGCCATCTCTCCAACAGACTCAGTTCTTCGTTGGACTGGTCGATACCGTTCTTGGATACCACTATGCAGGGCCCGCGTTCGAATCTCCGGCCGGCCAATGAAGAATTAGAGGAATTTATTTCTGGTGATAGAAATTCATTTCAGTTTAAGTGGTTCGGATTCCACAATAAGTTGTAGGCAATTCCTGTAAGAACTGGTTCTTAGCCACGTAAATAAGTCTAATCCTTGGTCAGCCCTAGAAGTTTGGAATCAGCTCAGAAATTGTGCAAAATGATAAGGTATACTTTTAACTTTTTTCCACCAGACTTGTGCTGGAATTGCCGTCTTAAACGATCGGACTCGCGTGCCACATTCTTAAGAACCGGTAAGACTTCGATTTTACCATATGACAAAATGGGGATGAAAGTATTGTAATGACCAAAGAAAGAGTACCTTTGGAGTTAAAGTTAAAATGCTTATCAAAATAAAGGGATGTTCTTCCAAATGCAAATGATTTTTGTCTCCTCTCGAGTCGTGATCTCGCAAAAGAGGGACATGTTTTATTTCAGTATAAAGATGAATGATTAATTAAACATTATTTCCTCTCTCCTGTTTCTAGTTTTGGCTTTTTAATTGCATGTTGCTTTTTCATACTTAAAACATCTTGCACTCAGTACGATTCTCTTCTCTGATATTTAGCTATTTTTCAATGCCAACGTCGGCGTCGGTGACCCTGGTAGTTGTGACGCCAGATAACCCACAATTAATCAATCAGTCGATTAATGTCAACACATTCTAAGCAGGACTCTCAATCAACTTCTTAGACGAGATTTTGGAAAAGATAATTAGACATATTTTTCATGCGTCTCTTCAAAAGAAAGGCAGCAACAGTAGCTATAAGTTATGATTCCACAATCTCCAACGGTAAACTAGATCCTGCAGGATTGAATGCATGATAAGCCTATCTTGTGCTTACGCTTAATGCTCACCAAAAGTTGTCCTTCAAGGACCCGAGGAGTCATCATTACACTGAAATGAAAGCAGTCTAGGTTACATTGCAGAGTCTTAAGCAACTGATTTGAAAGGTTAAAACATATTAACAGTGATTAGAAATAGTCATTTATGTCTGCCTGATGATAAATTCCACGCTAATTTTAAAATTAATGGATTGCCAGGTCAAGAGAAAATAAAGTCCTTTCATAATATTGCTTCAAGACATTATAATCCTTTCCTCGCCATTTACTAAGAGCTAAGTAAAGGCTGTAAACTTCTCAAATCACTAAGTACGCTGATTCATGAGGAAAGAGATTCCATGACATCCTTAATTCACCTAATTGTGTCCTCGGTGAGTTACGATTATGACGTCATTAGGCCTTTCCTCCAGGTATTTCATTTTAAAGAATATGTTTGGATTCTGACTAAATTATCTTCAGTTTCTTCAAGACGGCCTAGCTAATTATTTTGACTTCTGACAAGAAAGAGTATTATTACCTTCACCAAAATAATGGTCACCTGTTTGCGGAGTAAAAGACTTATTTACAAAAGAGGAAACTTATTTTTACCAATGGCACCTCTTTTTTTTGGTTAATTAACTAACGAAGAGACAGATTTGTTGTCGGGGTAACTGAAAATTTGTCATACATGCTGTTCATTAGACAAAGGAAAATATTACTGTTTTTTTCAGTGAATTTATTTATTTATTTACTAAGGTTTCCTAACCAAGCAATATGAGGTCAGTATAATTATTTTCAACGGTTTTAGATGAAGCATCACTGAATTAAAGCACTACAGGTACCACATGCCATTTTTCGCATATTTAGTATTTAGTGTTCGTTAACTAATATTAAACATTTCAGTGCAATATCATATTAACTTTGTCTATACGATACTTATTTCTATGTATGACTGACTCCCAGTTATGATATGAGTATTAAATGTCCATTATCAGTATTTATAATACAAATTTACTTCTTTACTGAATTTCCGAAAGAAAATCAGCATTAGGAACAAGTATACGAAATAGTAGTTTTGTTTTATTTAATGATCAGTTCCAGTCTTCAAGGTCAGCGCAAGCTATTTAAATGCCCATTAGCGAAAAGACATGTTAATTTACTGCGTATGTGAATCTGTATCTTCACTGCATGATTATCAAAATTTTCCATAATTTCAGGACCACAATATCTATGAAAGGAAATCATAAGTACAAGAAAAACCTAATCTCAGTGTATGTAAAAGAAGTGAGAAAGTTAAGACATGGTTGCATGTAAAAAAAATGGTAGCAGCAACGAATGTTTGCTGAACTCAAATAAATAATAACCAATTGAGGCATCGTAATGAGAGACATGCGCATGATAATGCAAGACTGAAATGATAAGAAACCTCAAAGAATATGTTCAAGTCGTAACGGAGACATTGCAATTAGTAAATGATAATGCATTTTACCGCAAAATCGTGGTACAATTTCCTTCTTTGCAGGTAACCACAGGAATTACCACTTGCAATGAATGCTTGAAATCAATGTAAAGCCAATGTCCATAAAATGTCCATAGATGAGATTTATTTAAACAAACATTATCCTGATAGATTAATCAGTAAGTGGACAGCAAAATGCAAAATGTTGGACTAATCATCATACATGTTACTACTCAAAACGGTTTTGAAGGATGTTAGGTAGGTTAGTAAGAAATAGCAATGTAGATAAATGATAATAATGGAAATGTTCAGCTCTTTTAAAACGCTTAAGTACATCCAACTGTAAGACTTTTTACTGTGTGACCTTTTTTAATGAACTTCCTTAGCCATGAAATGAAATTTTGAAGTGTTGCCTGATCAATTAATCTCATTCCAGAAATAAGATGAAAACCTGTTTTAATATGTTGACTTTTTTCACGTGGTCTTTATGCCTGCAAATATATTCGAGAATAGTTAAACATATTTCAGGATAAGATAATACAAACAGGACAAAAATTTGCACACACATTCACAAACCTGGGATAAATGTAATCTTCTGGGGATGTAATTTCATGATGTTGCCTTGTAGCATGTGTATATCCTCCTAAGAACAATTTTGACATTTACTTTTTTTCATGTGTTGTGTGTAATGATAATGATCGTTGAGTGTCATATATTTAGTTTGGCATCAGATCTCAAAAGAACTAATGATTAAGTAACTTGATAGCGTAATTTAGAATTGGTAATATAATTTTAATAGCAATGCAGTTTTGAATAATATCTATCTTGATAAAAGCGTAGTATTTGAACATGTGTGTGTGTCCACCAAGGACTTGTTTTTCATTTCCATTGTCATCAGGTGAGATAGAGGAGTTGTTTGTTTGGGTTAGTGATGACAGGTTTGATAAAACAAATACCGATTCATCCCATATGGGCTCAAGACGAGTGATTTCATGTTGTTACCTGCGTTGTTTGAGTCATGCGCGCACTTTGAGAGAAAGAATACGTGTCCTGATCAGTTTACGTCATTTGTAAGATTGCATTCAAAACGTTTTGCTGGGATGATGTCATTTTCCTTCTAGAAGCTTCCATTGTATCTCGCACCAAAATGCTTTAATGACGCCACTTCCCTGTTTCTGTAACTTTTGTATCTCCTTTTAAAATGCTTTAATGACATCATGTAATTGTTTCGTGTTTCTGAATTCTAAAATTTGTTTCATTCTGAATTTCTGAGACCAGTCGAATTGGTTCCCTCTCTCTCTCTCTACGTTGTTCTTAGAAAGAGATTAACGCGTATTGTTTTATTGGTCACATATTAACATTAACTTTTGAGATCTGAATTTAGTAAAGTTATTTAGTTTGTAACGGCGCCTGGTAAAAAAGTGTTTATTGTGGTAACGCAGCTGCAGCATGTGATTTACAGAAGTTTTCACAAGTTTGTGTAAGGTAACGTGAATTTTACTTATTAATACCGTGGTATGATAAGTTAGGAAATTTTGACCAAGTGAAATCATTATTGATAAATCTTGTGTATTTTTGTGTGTTTTTCTATTTACAGTCTCTTTATATTTTCAAATTTTTCATGTTTGTGATGTAATATTTATTTATGTAGCATTTTAAATGTTTCTTGGTAATTCAACATTGCATACTTGATTAATACTTCATTTGTTAAGAATTTCTTTTTAAAGCTTGAGTATTTCTTGATAGTTTAAATTTTGCATGATTAATTTAAATTCCTGATAAAGTTTTTGTGAAGTAGTTTTGTTTCATAATTTAATTCAAGAATTAATTGAGTGTTGTGTTATTTTCAAGTAATAATAAATTTTTCACATTGTGAATTTTAATTAATTGTGAATTCTAGTTATAAACTTTGAATTTGAAAATAAATTTTTGTATTTAACATTTTTAGAAAAAGTGTTTCATTTGTTGACCATCAATGAATAGGATTGATTGTGTGTGCATAAGGCAAAGTGATAAACATGTTTTGTTCTTTTAGTTTTGCTAATGTGAATTAAGACCAGGGAAACAGTTAGAGTTTTTTGATGGAGTGATGCCCTTCTACGCTAGAATATTTCTATTTTAATTTTTGATACCTCACACATATTCTGATAGACTTAGTTTGATTTTTCAAGTAATAAATAAGTTTTTTCTTAAGGGATCACTGTTACCTTTAGAGTATTCAGTCGTAATAATTAATGTTATGAGAGTTCAGGTATCTGGTTGAAGTGAGGTATATTTTTGAATCTTGAGATTAATTGTAATAACCAGGTACTTGATAATCCAGGACAATATATGATATATATATATATATATATATATATATATATATATATATATATATATATATATATATATATATATATATATATATATATATATAAATGAATGTTTGTATATTTGTTTGTCCACTATAGAAATATATATATATATATATACTGGAACTTGACATACCCAGGCAAAATTTTGCACACGGCCTCTATGTCACCCCAGAAAGGTTTAGAACTCAAAGTCAAACCCCTACCCCGTGACAGACATACAAACACAGAAAAACAAATTAAATTTTGTTTTTCACGTCACCTTTTCCTTCAGATTTCTGGGTTTATTTTCATTTTTCACATGACACTCCATCTTTTTTTTTCCCAGAACTGCCAGACGTTTGATTAACCTAAACAATAAATCCAGGTCCCCTGTAACATCAATTTTTGACTGGAATTTACATGAAATTTGATCATAATTTATGAGAATTATTAATATAATTGCTTATTACCTCAAAATCAACACTGAAAACCTATAATCGTTTAAATATGGTTTACAATAGTCGTCAAGGAAAAAAAGTAACTAACCAAATGCTTCTGTGATAGACGTAACCCCTCATTAAAAAAATTACTCGTGACGAAATTACCACCCTTTTTTCAGTGTTCATTTTAAGCCAAATCTATCTTAATCATACCTAGCCAATAAAATACAAGTTCTTAAGCAGTCTGTGGTATTACCATCATCATATCTAACTACTTAATCAACAAAAAAAACTTCGTAGTTATGGGCACAACTTTGGAGATCAAGAAATAATTCATCGACGAGACAAAACAAATCCACGGCCATCCGTGCATGCATATTAGCAGACTAAATGCTTCTGTGATAAAACTACCCCTACATTAAAAAATTACTCGTGACAGAAATACCAAATTTTTTTCAGTGTTCATCTTAAGCTAAACGTATGTTAATTATACCTTGCCAATAAAACACAAATTCTTAAGTACCTTGAGGTATTACCATCATCATATCTAAGTACTTAATCTACAAAAAATCACCATATATAGACAATTTCTATGTAAGACTGTTCAGACTTCGGCCTACATTTTTCCTCAGAAACATCAAAGGAAACTGAACTGCGTTCATTAACACATACAAGAAACCGAAAACGGCTACAGCTCTTTTTACGATGTCTAAAATTACATACTGTGATAACAATTTAACATTTATATAGTCAACAGACACTGTATCTTGAGTAGCTGCTGGCTGAGACCGACGTCAATATATACAATATTTCTTTTTATTATTTGTTCAAATGCGAATTTCCTCATTAATTCGTTCGTTTCTTTGTTTTTACCCTCGGAATTCGCAATAGCGAATACTTTGTGACGTTATGGTGACGTATTCTTTATAAAGTCGGTTTAAATGAGGTCTAAAATTAATTATCATGCAGTTGGGTTATACCATCACCACAATCACCAACTTCACCATACTATCTTTACCAAACGCTCTCTCTCTTTCTCTCTCTCTCTCTCAAGTCATCACTTAAACAATCTAGAGCGTAATTTATCTGTGAGGTTTTTAACTATTGCAATTAAATTCATGCTTGCAATATCTTTCTCCCTCCG
>NC_089788.1:45181026-45196026 GCF_040412425.1 Macrobrachium rosenbergii
GCTAATACACAGCGGGTTAGTGAGAAAACCTTTTACGGAATTCTGCGTACAAGACACTGGAAATATTTCATGCTGCAGAATGTGTTCATGGAAAATGACAAGAAATGCGTAACTTAACAGCAACGAAAGTAGTGATCACCAATCTTGAGTAGATTCAAAATCTGGAAATAAATAAGCCCACACACAGACATGCACACACACACACACAAATAATAATATCAATAATAATATTATGGTATATATATATATATATATATATATATATATATATATATATATATATATATATATATATATATATATATAGATAGATAGATATAATTTGATCAATATCAGATCGAACCCATGTCTTCTCAATTGAAAGGGTGCTGCCCACTAGCCATGCAAGTCATAAAAGGAGGTGGGAAACTGAGTGCCACTGCACACAAGGAATTACCTTATAAGCTAACTGCTTGCATACCAAAGCGTGTTTTCCCCAAACTTCCGACTCAGTTAAATGACCCAATGATGTACTTCATTCGAATTATCCCTTCTGTAGATAACGTCAGATAACGTTGAGTCATCCATTCATTCAGTTTTTGTACACAAAACTTTCAGTTTTGGTTGCTAGAAGCTCTGTTTCCGCGGGATATGATTGCACCGTTTTTGATAATTTAGTTTTCTGACCTTAAATTGTCCTTTCTTCCTCAATCTTGGTAGGAATGCCGTTTCAGATTCTGAAATGAAATGTATGAAAAATGTTGGCAGCCAGCACGAGAGTATTTTCGGTTTTTCTTTGCCAAGCATGAGTAATCTGCAAAATCAAAGGATACATGGAATAGAAACAGGATTTTGCACAAGGAGTATGAACTAGTTGAGCGTGCAGCCTGCCTTCGTGGTAAAGGCACAGAGTGCAGGCATTCAACATCTCAAGCTGCTTAAATTATAACTGGTTTGAATTTCTCTCTTTCAAAAGGAAAATTGATAGCAAGGAGACTAAAATTGGACTAGCTTGACCATGAACGTGCTTGTTCGATTTCCGATGGTGTAAAGCTGATTGTTTACAATTTTCAAGTAATTCCACAATTGCTGCTTTGGTGTGGCATTAATCTACTATTCTAATCAAAATCCGGCAAATAAACCCGCAAGTGACGCAATAGAATCCGATTTAGTTGTCCTTTCCAAGCCGATACCGTCTCTTTGGAATGGCCATATAGCAAGAGATTGAATATAGTTGTCAGACGTATTAGAGAAGAATTTTTTTATTTTAAGGAGATCACTAGATGGTTCGTTAAAAAAAGTTCTCGTTGGACCATCTCCCTGTTTTCGGAATCATCTAGAATGCTTACATGCAACACCTGTGTTCCAGGCAAATAATTTTATGCAGACCATAGCCTTCGTAAGTCTTGGATAAGAAGCTTAACAGAATGCAGCTCAGGATTTCAATGGAACTCGTTACTTTATAGATATCGACCAGGACAGCATTAGTAGCCATATACTTCCACGCACGGTTCTAGGCTCTAGGCAGCTTACTCTATAACAACAAGAAGTTGTTTCTTAACTAGGATAAAGGGCTCATATAAAAATAATTCAAATAACACAGATTAAGAAGCAAAATTACATATATTGTATAGTTAAGTACAAAATCACTGAGGAACGATTTCCAAATAAGAATTTATAGCTTCTAAAAATGGGAAACTGACGAGTATGGCAGCTTCGAAGTCGCTTATCAAGTAATGTTGAATGGCATTACCACTTTCCTCAGAGTCGTAGGTGAATTTACTTTCTCTCTCTCTCTCTCTCTCTCTGAAATTCACGAAAATATATGGAGAAATAAATTTCCATAATTAAATGCGTTTAAGGTTTATTTGCAGTATTTTACTGAGAAGGGTCTCCGTTACATGTAGCGAGTTTTAATCACTCCACCGCGATTATGTTTTGCTTTCCAACTGACGAGAGGCCAATCGGAAAGGCAGAAGAGATTCCTTGAAAACTCTCCTAAGCAATGGTCTTTTCAGGCGGACATAATTTGGAAACAGCGATAGCCATTCTTCAAATACAAGAAATGTAGAATGAAAAATAACCTAATAGAAACTTAAAATAATGTACTTGGAGACAGGCTATAGCAGAAAAACTTCATAACCTTCCATTTGTTCTGTGGAGGGGGCTCTAATTTCAAACACCAGGTATATATATATATATATATATATATATATATATATATATATATATATATATATATATATATATATATATATATATATATATATATATATATATATATATATATATATATATATATATATATATATATATATATATATATATATATATATATATATATATATATATATATATATATATATATATATATATATATATATATATATATATATATATATATATATATATATATATATATATATATATATATATATACATTAACAGTAATTTGTCAAAATGATGACGGAAAGCCAATACAGCGGGTTAGTGAGAAAACCTTTTACGGAATTCCTGCGTACAAAGACACTGGAAATATTTCATGCTGCAGAATGTGTTCATGGAAAAATGACAAGAAATGCGTAACTTTAACAGCAACGAAAGTAGTGACTAACAATCTTGAGTAGATCTGCAAATCTGGAAATAAATAAGCCCACATACACAGACATGCACACACACACACACACACACACACACACACACACATATATATATATATATATATATATATATATATATATATATATATATATATATATATATAGATAGATAGATAGATATAAATTTCTGACTCACATCAGGATCGAACCCATGTCTTTCAATTGAAAGGCAAGGGTGCTGCCCACTAGGCCATGCAAGTCATAAAAGGAGGTGGAACCTGAGTGCCACTGCACACAAGGAATTACCTGAGCAAGCTAACTGCTTGCATACCAGCGTGTTTTCCCCAACTTCCCGACTCAGCAATGACCCAATTGACAGCATTTCATTCGAATTATCCCTTCTGTAGATAACGTCAGATAACGTTGAGTCATCCATTCATTCAGTTTTTGTACACAAAACTTTCAGTTTTGGTTGCTAGAAGCTCTGTTTCCGCGGGATATGATTGCACCGTTTTTGATAATTTAGTTTTCTGACCTTAAATTGTCCTTTCTTCCTCAATCTTGGTAGGAATGCCGTTTCAGATTCTGAAATGAAATGTATGAAAAATGTTGGCAGCCAGCACGAGAGTATTTTCGGTTTTTCTTTGCCAAGCATGAGTAATCTGCAAAATCAAAGGATACATGGAATAGAAACAGGATTTTGCACAAGGAGTATGAACTAGTTGAGCGTGCAGCCTGCCTTCGTGGTAAAGGCACAGAGTGCAGGCATTCAACATCTCAAGCTGCTTAAATTATAACTGGTTTGAATTTCTCTCTTTCAAAAGGAAAATTGATAGCAAGGAGACTAAAATTGGACTAGCTTGACCATGAACGTGCTTGTTCGATTTCCGATGGTGTAAAGCTGATTGTTTACAATTTTCAAGTAATTCCACAATTGCTGCTTTGGTGTGGCATTAATCTACTATTCTAATCAAAATCCGGCAATAAACCCATACAAGTGACGCAATAGAACTGATTTAGCTGTCCTTTCCAAGCCGATACCGTCTCTTTGGAATGGCCATAGCAAGAGATTGAATATAGTTGTCAGACGTATTAGAGAAGAATTTTTTTATTTTAAGGAGATCACTAGATGGTTCGTTAAAAAAAAAAAAAAAAAGTTCTCGTTGGACCATCTCCTGTTTTCGGAATCATCTAGAATGCTTACATGCAACACCTGTGTTCCAGGCAAATAATTTTATGCAGACCATAGCCTTCGTAAGTCTTGGATAAGAAGCTTAACAGAATGCAGCTCAGGATTTCAATGGAACTCGTTACTTTATAGATATCGACCAGGACAGCATTAGTAGCCATATACTTCCACGCACGGTTCTAGGCTCTAGGCAGCTTACTCTATAACAACAAGAAGTTGTTTCTTAACTAGGATAAAGGGCTCATATAAAAATAATTCAAACTAACACAGATTAGAAGCAAAATAATACATATTGTATAGTTAAGTACAAAATCACTGAGGAACGATTTCAAACAAGAATTTATAGCTTCTAAAAATGGGCAACTGACGAGAGTGGCGGCAGCTTCGGGAAGTCGCTTATTTCAAGTAATGTTGAATGGTAATACTGTACTTTCTCTCAGAGTCGTAGGTGAAATTTACTCTCTCTCTCTCTCTCTCTCTCTCTCTCTCTCTCTCTCTCTCTCTCTCTCTCTCTCTCTCTCTGAAATTCACGAAAATATGGAGAAAATAAATTTCCAGTAATTAAATGCGTTTAATTAGGTTTATTTGCAGTATTTTACTGAGAAGGGTCTCCGTTACATGTAGCGAGTTTTAATCACTCCACCGCGATTATGTTTTGCTTTCCAACTGACGAGAGGCCAATCGGAAAGGCAGAAGAGATTCCTTGAAAACTCTCCTAAGCAATGGTCTTTTCAGGCGGACATAATTTGGAAACAGCGATAGCCATTCTTCATTTTTTCACGTCATAAAATCTGCGCATAATTCTTCGCTTCTTGTCCTTTTGAGATCAGTATCATTGTTATAATGGCAAAGATAATTGACAGACCTTAGCTGCAGTATATTTAGTAAATATCAAGAGTCTCTCTCTCTTTCTCTCTCTCTCTCTCTCTCTCTTCTCTTACACATATACAAACTCACACTTCGCTAATAGTAATCATAGTGATAAAATCAGTCCTTATGCAAATGTCCGCTAGCGCGATAGATATAGCATCAAATATTTGCATTTTTTTTTGGCGTCACGACTTTTCATCACCTGTCATTTAATCACACGACATATCATCAGCCGACAATTAACCAATCGTCACTTAACCACTGGTGTTTTCATCACTGGGACAATTCATCATTTGACAGATGATCATAGTTCATTTCACCATACGACACTTAATCACCTACTCTTATTAAAACTGTCGAACTATGGCCATTGCACAATTCAAATATTACTACCGAAAAAGTATACAACATTTATTACTAAATTAGGAAACTGTCGGACTATAGCCATTGTAAAATTCAGATATTACCAGCGAAAAAATTGCAAAACATTTATTACTAAATTAGAAAATGGTGTGATTTCACTTCCATACCCATTTTAAAACAGTCGAATAATACCCATTGCACAAGATGGAAGACATATGTGATTCTGGAAAAACTTCTAAAGGAAAGGACACTGTCTGCTTCAAGAATTTAATGTGAATACTACAATCATAAAGAAGATAAAGACAATTCTATCCGTTGGCGATGCAGAGAATACCAGCGACAAAAATTGTAAAACATTTATTACTATAAAAGGAAATCGTGTTATCTCACTTCCATATCTAGAACATTCCCATTTTCCGGATGGGAATGGCATTGAGGCAAGGGCAGTGGTAGCACAGATGAAACATTTGATAACTGGAATAGGAGCAACACCCTTGGCAGTTATAGGAAGTTAAAGTCAAAATAATTTATCAAGTGAAACTATTATGAGATTACCAAAGAGACCAAGTCTTCAACGTACGCTACAACGAGTTACAAAGAATTCGGATCCCCTTGGCCGTTCACCAAACTCTATAGATTTTGAAGTACCTGAGAAATTTAAAGAAAGTCTTTAGCATGACTTGGTACTGAAGACCCAGAAAGATTTTTATTGTTCGGCGACTAAGAAACGGGAGCTGGTTTATCCCGTGCTAGTCTTTGGCTTGCAGATGGAACTTTTAAAGCAGTACCATCTATATTTTTCCAGTTATATACCATTCAGTTTCATTTTGGGGAGGGCTGTAATCCGGATGCAATATGAGCGCTTTTATGCAAGAAAAATAGGAACACCTATACTGGGAATGCTTGCTGCTGTTCGAGAAATAGTTCCAGAAGCGGATCCTAAACAAATTCTAGTAGACTTCGAAAGCACAGCCATGACCGAATTTCAAATCTCTTATCCTAATACAGAAATTAAAGGCTGCTTCTTTTATCTCTCCCAGTGTGTTTACAGGAAAGCTCATGAGTTGGGGATGAAAACTGCAATGGAATCCAGTCAAGAATTAGCAACATTAATACTCTGCTTATCAGCCTTGGCTCTTGTTCCACCTGATTCAGTGGAAGAATCATTTGATATTTTAGCAGATGCAATGCCTGAATATGAACGTATGGATGAGCTGTTGTCGTGCTTTGAGCACACGTATATTCGTGGAAGATGTAGACGAAATGCAGCATGAAGACGTCCTTTGTTTTCGATTGAAAAATGGAATCATTTTGAAAATGCAGCAGAGAGAGTTGCACGAACTACAGATGAGGTGGAAGGTTGGCATTATGCTCTTCTATCAATATTCCAGTGCAGCCATCCAAGATTAAGGACATTTTTGGACGGCTTACTGAAAGACATTGCCTTTCATCGATTGAATCTAATGCAAGGAATTGCCGGTGCCACTTTAACACACGTTAAAAAATACTTATCTGTTGAAAGAAGTACACACCAAATTGTTAGTCAGTTCTGGCAATCGGATGTTGTTACATATCTTAAAGCTGTTCAATATTCTTCATGCAAATAAATAAACGAAGAATTTAACATTTCACTATTTTTATATTACGGCTTTAAAATATTTTAATTTTATAACTATATATTGTTTTATAGTATTTTGGAAATTTTCAGTGTGTTTTATGTCTGAATAAAAATACTTTAACTAAACCCTCTTATTTTACTCCTTGATAAGATAATTTCATATAAAATACTCTCTCTTGAGGTGAAAAATTAATTTGAATTATCTATAAAGTATGAAATTTTGCTAGATTATTATCATTTCATGGATTTTAAGTTATATAAAAGTGATGAAAAGTCGTGATGATGAAATGTAATGATGATGAAAAGTCAAGCGACGAAGTGTATCGATGATGAAAAGTGGAGTGATGAAATGTCAGATGATAATCTGACGCATGATTAAATGTCAATGATGGTGTGTCGGGTGATTAAATGAGTGATGAAAAGTTACCAAACCGTTTTTATCAGTATTTTTGTTTATACATAATATGCAAAATTACTGATTTTGGTATGTTCAGGCTGTGCAAAATTTTACATCAGTACAAGAACAAGAAGATAGAATTAATATAGGGTTTAGGCTAACCAGGATCTCTCCTGTTCGATTCCAGATGGTGCAAATCCAATAGTGTAGTTTTTAGTTAATTATGTTCACAGTTTCCAGTTGATTACAGAGTGACCTCTTTGATATCCTATTAATCATCCGTTTCAATCAAACCGCCAAGGAATAAACCGCCCCCCCCAAAAAAAGGTAGACGCAGCTGAAATTGATTGGTCGCTAAGTCTTCCAGAGCTGATGCAATCTAATTGGACTGGCCGATGACCAAACCCCTTAGCGATAGGTCTGGGAAGAGATTATTTGTTGTTTGAATAAGATAGTCTTACAACCCGCATGGGATCCTGCTCTTTCGAGCAGCTTGTTATTTGTGAATGTAGAAATGAGCAGCGCTCCGAAGATGTAGTTCCAAGGAATATTGCGGATAATTATACAAAGGCAAAAAAATAAATGAATGGCCTTTTAGCACGTAGGTGCCTTTTCACACACACACACACACACACACACAAGACTTAAAGATAAGTTAATTTTGAGTAATTTACCGGACGTTTATGATGAATGGTGGTGGGGGGGGTAGGGGGCTTCATACTCATCCTTAATTAAGTGACTTGGATACGAAAGAGAACCAGTTAATTGTGAAGATTTGTGACTAAGGTGCAGCTAAGTACCATCGGGTGGAGTTTCGAGGGCTTAGGAATTGAAAACTCCGGTCTTTTTGAATATCTGTGCTCTACAGATCACTTACTGTCTCACTCCATTGGCTTCTTAGGCCTCGTGAGGACCCACTGTAGCTTAAAATAAACGAGCGGTGTCTGATGCAAATACCGGTACCGAAATTTTTCCTGTTTTCAAAGTTGGAATGTTAGCCCATCCTTCAACAACCTTTCCCCTTCTTTTAGAAGAGCTTGATGATGGCTTGAGGAAATTGGAAAAGTTTTCAGATTTGTCTCTTGCTTCAGTCTTTCAAATGTGCCGGAAAATTACACTGCTTCATTACTTCCTCATCCTTGTTTTCCTCTGTTTATCTCTTTTTAAACAGTCGAATCCCTCACCGTCAGTGGTGACAGACTCTCTCTTTCTCTCTCACTGTTTCTCTCCCTCTGGCAGAATATACAAAGGAATCAGGCAAATCCTTATGTTCGATAAAGACATCTGAAAGGAAAGCCCCAATGACTATTTTAGCTTATTTATTTTTACTGGTAAAGGAAGACTTCCCTCTTCATCTGCATCCTTTTTAAGTTAATTAATTTTTATTCTTAATCATATTGCTATATGATTAAATTTTACCATTAGATAGAAATGCAAGAAGCACAAGTAATTATTTTGCTATCTTGCAAGGCATGCAATGTATGCATATGCTACGCATATATCCCAGATCAGTGTTTAGTCCAGACCAGTTTCTTTAAACATTTATATTTTATTTTTTTTTAGTTTTCGCAACCGTCGGATCTTTCACTATATTTTTCGTATAAGAATCGGTCTCAGGATTGGCCAAAAATTAATTTGATGGTCATTCAATGTGCGTAATTCATTCGCCTTCCATTGAGCGATCGCTTACTGGTATGTTAATTCTCTTTTAGTATTTGTCATTTGGAGACATTGTTGCATTTGCTTTGGATATTTTAATCTTGAATCTTAATGTTCGTTTTTAACCATCCTGTACGTCCACAGTCCATGAGTTCGTTTCTTTTCCGGCAAGTTTGTGCAAGGAAATCGAGGACATAAGAAATTATATGAACTCTAAACTCTAAAAATTTTTATTAAACTCTAAACATTTTTATTAATGTCCATTTTAACCATTTTTGGGTATCCAGAAGGGAAACTCTTGTCTTTTACTCAGTTGTTTCACAATGTAATACCAGTTTTTAAATAACATTTCCTTCCCAACCTCAATTCACGTTTCAAAGAATTTCTACGAGCCGAATTTCCTACAAATTCCATTTCGTCGACATTCCATTGCGTCTTTCATCTTGAGGTAAATTACAGCTCTCACTGACTTCATCTCTAAAATTATATCACCTCCATCACACGTTCCCCTCGAATATGAGATTTTTATTTTCAGCATTAGAGGGAAGCGTTTTCCAGATTGCGAATATTACTTCAGTTTGAAATCACACCTCGAATGGAAAACCGTAAACCAACAATGGAATCAGGACAGTGCGTGCGTTACGTGATGGAGCCATTTAATCGAAAACAAGAGGCAAATCTTTCCTATCCGCTGCTACCAATGGAAGCTGTGTTACTCGTGAGATTTCGTTCGTTTTAGATACCAAATAAAAAGCCTGATTTTCTCTCGTGCAACAACAATAAATCATTAATGGGTAGCTTCAAGTGAATGATACTTTGCTGTTTCAATTTGATATAAAAATTCTCTGTATGTGACCATATGACAGCTAAATTGTAAAAGAATTTTTGTTTTCTATTCCTTTTCATTTTCATAACAATCTCATAATAATGGTGCTAAAATATTTTCGTTTAGAACATTGTTTGTAGATATAGTTACATTCATGAATTTTGTATTCCAATAAAAAAAATACTTTAACATACTCCGCCGCTTGACTAAGATCAGTCTCCCCTGGGTCTTCTAAGTATGCCTGGCTTTCTCACCTTACCCTTCGGTGTCTTCTAAGTCGAAAAAGGCCTATTAGCAATTACATGTTGCTTATAATATGTACATCACCGCGGGCCCTCTGGGGGAGAGGATTAAATGTGCCTACTCGCTGCTGGTGCAGCAGGGAAGCGGGATGTCGTACCTATGGGTGAAGTGGTGCCCTCTGTGATGTCATGCATATGCTGTGGCATATCTGGTTCATGTCCTCTTATGCAGACAACTTCGACCTTCTACTTCAGTGGTCGACTTCAAATGCTCGGACAGGAGTTATTGTTAGCTTCTATTTCCAGGTGATACTGCATGCATTATATATATATATATATATATATATATATATATATATATATATATATATATATATATATATATATATATATATATATATATATATATATATATATATATATATATATATATATATATATATATATATATATATATATATATATACATATATATATAATATAAATATATATATATATATATATATATATATATATATATATATATATATATATATATATATATATATATATATATATATATATATATATATATATATATATATATATATATATATATATATATATATATATATATATATTATCCAGCACAGGTTCGAGGGCCAGCTGTTCACTGAAGTTCACTGTTTTAAGAACCGAATTTAGCATCTCACCTTTCTCGAGATGTTTCTGGTAGCTGTGACCTTTCTTGGGTCAGCAGATCCTTTCTCTTTTCGTCATAAGATTCTCTCTAAACCTGTCTTTACACAAAGGCCTACTGAAATGAGACACTGATATAGAAAACTAAACTTTATTGGCAAATTTAACGGAAGTAACTCTGCAAAAGCTACGGTCATGAAATGGAGTGACACACTCCCTATCAAAGGAACACATGACTAGAGGAAATACTGTTTCACAAACAAGCACAGACATTTACTTGTACCAAGTAATACCAGTGAATATCCCCCTTGTCATCAAGCAAAGTAATAAGGTCGTAACAACCACAAAACAGTACAAGTCACACAGTCTGTAAGAGTAAATTGAACACCACTTCCCAAATATTTGTCCCTCTCAGGACAATGTACGAATTTCCTGTAGGAAGAGCATTACATTACATTAGAGTCCTGGAATGGTGTATAAAAAGATAAACACTTAAAATGAAAAAATGCATAATAAAGAACAGAAGGGTTTCACTGCAACATAAAATGGGCATTTCATATAATGTCTGAAAAAGGTACAAGTGTTAATGAGTTATCTTACATTCTATGGTCATCAGGAAACCGTTCCTTCCAGTGACTGTCTTATTCACAAACACAGCTCAAAGGAGCGATCACTAGCCACAAATCGAAGTGAATACCCATTTGGTTGTTCTATAATATACGCATTAGAGAGCGCACGTATGAACACATTCTCTTGATAACCCTCCCTTGACACGTGATGTCACTGTCCGGTTCAATGTTCAAAGAACCCCGCCTTCCGCACCCACAGATATCACAAGGCTTCCATCAATCCGTCACGTTTCTCCCATGTGCTTAAGACGTGAACAGAAAACTCTTTATATCTGTCTGAGCAAGCTTCCAATGTCAGCACAAATACATTCGTCAGATCCCAAATACATACATCAGACATTCCTCGCCACCGGCACCACCGCCTCTGCAGCGGAAGCGCCCTGCTAGTTCATCACATGTCTTTTTCAAAGATCACCCCGTTACTGTTGCATGCGCATACTATAACTACTTTTTTCCTCGAACTTCAACGTTCAAGCAGGATTTGAAGTGTGTCTTTCGAGTTGCAAGGACACGTCTTGGGCGACTCCGCTACAGGAAAAACTTTTTTTTCTCCTGTTTGCAATCTATGATACTTATGGCCTACTTGCTGTTTCGTTTCAAATATGCTTCAAGTCTGTAAAGCCGTTTTGCATGCAAACTGGAAGACATAAATATAAATTTCTCATGAGAATTGAAATTCAATTCTCACGCTGAATATATATATATATATATATATATATATATATATATATAATATATATATATATATATATATATATATATATATATATATATATATATATATATATATATATATGTCACGTTAAGTGATGGTTTGGGGAACTGCTGGCTCCCCGCTCGTTCTTTGTGGATTGCTGCCTCCCTTACCTTCAAGTTTTTTTGTTTTGATGTTTTCGTGGTGAGCTGCCGTTTTTCTGTCTTCAGTCGGGTCTGGTAGGGCAGCGAGAGTAGCGGCAGTGGCAGCAGCTACAGGCAGTTTTGGAGTCGGCGTTGGTCGAGTTTTGAGCAGCAAATTGGAGCACGCCTACGAAGTGGGCACGACGTAGAGGAGGAGTGTGTCCATGAGTAGTCGTGTGACCACGAGCTGCTCATCTTTGATGACAGCGTGAGGCTGTCCTGACGTCTCCATCGGGGTTTCTGGTTGGTGGGTTTTGTCCCTGTTGCACAGCTGAGGGCTGTCTTGGTGCCCCGATGGAGGACGTATGTTTGTTGTTTTTTTTCTGCCTGCTGTTGTTTTATTTTGCCTTTTTTTTTTTTTAAAGCTACTTTTTTGTTTATTTTAACTTGATTTTGTTTAGTGCTGCCTTTGGTTTTCTTGTATTTATGGTTTTATCTTTTTACCAGACCTGACTCACTTGTAAATACTTATAACTTAATATTAATTTATAAGCTCATTTTATTGTTTTTCTTGTTTTCTCCTCCTTTGTTTGTTGCATCTGCCGTCAGTCATGACAGCCCCGTCCTGAGTATGTTAAAGAACCTGCATAACGGCCCATCGTAGATGGAGGAGGACGTCAGTACGTTTTCTTGGAGGACGAGATGGTTGCCGTGTCGGCTCTGTCGTGGTCGTCGGTACTGGAGGAGGACGTCAGCACTGTGCTTGAGGACGAGATGGTTGTCGTTTCGACTCTGTCAAAGTTGTCCTGCAGTGTTCTGTCAAGCTGCTTGGTGCTATTTCGATGGCTCTGTTGAGTTCGTCTGCTAATACCGTTTCCTTGTGCTGCTTCATTTTGTATTTATTTATGCTGCTCTTTTTGTTTACCGCCTTGGTTTCATATTTATACTGCTTGAGTGTTGTTCGTGTTATTTGATTATTAATTATGTTGTAAGCTACGCTAGCATATTATTTATGCTACCTGTTGTTTATTCGTGATGTTTGTTAAGAATATTACGATCTCGCCTCTCGAGATCGACAGGTTCTAAACGAAACAAGCAATTGGGCTGTAATGACTGACGAGAGGTGACAAACAATGGAGGAGGAGCAGAACAAATACAAAAAGGTTACCTTAATATTAGTTTATTACAAATTAGTTATTTACATATTTACAGTGAGTCAAGGTTCTGGTGGCGAAAAACACGAAATAATGATTAACATACATAACATAAAAAAAAACAAGTCAAATGACTCAAAACTTTTAAATACTGTAAGTTAATAGTCATATCACACAATTAAGGAGCAAAAATAGACGGCTCAAAATAGCACTAAAGCAGCATACAGTAGTAACAATACGACGCATTTAATAAACTGGCCCGGAACACTGTTGTGTCGTATACGAGCACCGGTAATTTCCTTTTATGTGAAGGACTGATGATTGAAATACTGGCCTCTTTTTCTTGATATGGTAACAGTCTGTCAGTTGCCATACAGTGAATTCATATAAATTCACGTGTTTCCCTAAAATTCATTAGTCTTCATCAAGATGTCACAGGAGGAGGGGTCAAGGGTACGACATCCTCGAGTTGACCGCCGGCAGATCGAGAGAAGAGCTCTCGACGAGGATAACTATTTTATAGACCTTCTCGACTCATTTTCTGGATATGAAAATGAATCGGATTTAGAAGGAAATGAAATGGATAATTATGGTCCTGGTACAAGAGACAGTGATGAAATATCAACCGACAGTGAAAATGACGAAAATCTGCCACCTACAAATGAAAGCCAAGGTGTCAAAAGAAGGCGGAGACAGCGAAGTGACCCAGGTGATGAGTGGGAGTGGGCTGCCAGCAATTTCCAGCCCAGAGATTTCATATTTGACAGCAGTGGCAGTGGCATTACGTCGAAATGTAATGTGAATGAAAATTCAAAGGAAGTAGACTATTTTTTTGAATTTTTCGACAACGAATTTATGGGGCTGATTGCTGAAGAGACAAACCGTTATCAGAGATTCCTTGTTGATACGCTAGGAGATGCAGTGCCAAAGTATTTGCGAAAATTTGCTCAGGTTACTGTGGAGGAAATGATACGGTTCCTTTGTGTGATTATGATCATGTCGCATATAAGTAAACATCGCATCGTAGATTACTGGACTACGCTTGAGACATTCGAGACAAAAGGAGTGAGAAGGCTGATGGCAAGGGACAGATTTCTTCAAATTCTACGGGTTCTACATTTCGTTGATAATTCACAGGAAACAAGCCCAGATAATAAACTAAAAAAATTAAACCCGTGCTCGACAGTGTGCGTAGAAAATTCCGGGAAAAATTTCAACCTTTCCAGGATTTATGCATAGATGAAAGTTTAATGTTATGGAAGGGAAGGCTAAGTTTCAAGCAGTACATTCCAGATAAAAAAGAAGTCGATTTGGAGTGAAAATATTTGAACTTTGTGATGCCAAAACGGATTATATTGTCGATTTTATAATCTATACTGGAAAAGATACAGAGATATTGGTAGATGAGGATCTAGGGGTATCTGGTTCTGTGGTAAAAACATTTATGGCCTCGCATCTCGGAAAACATCACATCCTGTATTTCGATAATTGGTATTGCAGCCCAAAACTGCTCAAGTATTTGGGCGACAACGAAACAGGAGCATGTGGAACAGTCCGGAAAAATAGGAAATTTATGCCTAAATTTCCTGATGTGAACAAATCTGAGATTTCGTCTCAAAACTGCAATGGAATATTAGGTTTAAAATGGCAGGATAACAGGACAGTGTATATGTTATCTTCAGTACATGAAAATATAATGGTAGACTGTGAAAAAGGTGTCGACCAGGGAATTTGTGCAAAAACCTGCATGCGTTGTTGACTATAATAAGAAAATGCGGATTGTGGACAAGAACGACATGCTTATTAGTTCTGTGAAGTGTATCCGTAAAACCACGAGATGGTACATAAAACTATTTTTCCGTCTGCTTGATATGATACTAGTAAACTGTCATCACTTGCATGGATTTGTTACTGGCAAGAAAGGGTCATATTTACAGTTTTCTAAGTCAGTCGTTCTGC